>NC_088980.1:113632749-113707749 GCF_963932015.1 Anas acuta | reverse complement strand
ATTTACATCAATGCAATGACATTCATGTAAAACAAATTTCTGAATTAGGTTGTAGGCTTCAATGGGACAGCAATTTGGATCTCAGCATAGTTGTTACTGAGGAAATGCTTCATTTTATTATAGTTACCATTTCTATCAGATGTTTATGAAGAACACGGTTATGAGAATATTTCCACTCCTTTCCCTAAAAAAAGTTCAGCTTATTAAGAAGGAAGCTGCATTTTACTGTGCCTATAAAATGCACTAAGTAAATTAAGTTTATGACAGTCATATGCTTTATTAATGCTTCAATGAAAAAAAAATCATTATTTCATTTTAAACACTGAAAACATTTATTTTAAATACACAGTGACATGATATATGGTCACTCATCTTCAATTTGCTCCATTAGGCTGACAGTTTCATATGCAAGTAGCTCTCAAATCATTAGAAATAAAAACTAAAAATACAAGGCAAACATAATGCTTGATTTTCACACAGATGTAAATAAGGTGCTACTGTAATGAAATTATTAGATTTAAAACACAGAAAACTATCAAAACGAGGCTCTGAGTCCTTAATAATCCTTACTGACTCTACGTTTGTCAACAGTTCTAACATATTATAGGAATGGCAAGGAGGTATGACATTGCTTGAGAAAGACAGAAAAAATTTAAGCTACGGTGGCTTGATTCTTTTACTGATGACCCCTATTTTAGAACAATTCTCCTCTGTGGAGGCCTACAAAGAGTCATTTACTGAAGGAAAGAATTGGAAAAAAAGACAACAGGGAATGAACTCTGTCCGGTCTTAAACTAAGCCTAGCAAAAGCCTGTAGGCAAATAATAGCTGCTAAAAAAGTACTCAAAGATTAATTTCCTTTGAGATTTATCCACAAACATATTAGCTTAAAGATGTAATAACTATTATTGTTTGATAAATATTATAACTTGGGAGTATTTTAAACTTAACTCCCAGAGAATCATTTTCTTCCTAGGTGTGATACAAATCCAGTTATAACTGACATTTTGTACAAACCTGTCCCCACATATATTAGTAAAGTAATTTAAAGTAACTTTGGAAAGAGTCCCTCAGAAATAAATAACTTTAGCTGATTTCTGGTGGGAAAATAAAAGGGGAAGGGAAGGGGGCAAAAATGCAAACTGCTCCTTGACAGAGATACAGAATGCTTGAAATATGTGAAGATACAGCAAATTGACAATTGAATCGGGAAAGTATGGAGAAGGATATAGGAATAATAATGATATAACTATAAATAAAATGTGAGTGTCGAATTGGAAAATACACATATTGCTTTAGAAGCCAGCAACATCAGTGTTGAGGTTCTTATTGTTCCATAACACCATAACATATGAACAGCAACGTGGAATCAAACCAAAGGTGCATCTAAACTACTGGTTTTTTGTTGTTTTTGTTTTGTTTTGTTTTGTTTGTTTGTTTTTCCCAACAATGGTCATGATGAGAAATGTAGGGAAGACTATAATAGCAGAATAAACTTAAGCAATATTCCTTCCTATTATTTTCCTATCCTGGGACAGACAGAAGAGAACAGGTTGAAAAGAATTTTTGCCAAAATTCACCATGCTTCAGTAAGCACTTGTGAATTTCACAAGACCTTCCAGTAAACTTGGAGTTATCCTTCTGAATTTCCACACTGTCAGATACTTCTTCTGTTGTCCCTGTAGCACACATGGAAGCTCAAGAAAGGAAAGTTTCTGCATTAACCTATAAACAGCTAGAAGATCTATATAGCCACACACAACTCTGCAAATACATTCTTAGTCTCTGAAAAGAGACATTAAATCATCGTACTTGTCAAGGTCAGGAAGTATGGCAGGGAGGGCGAAAGTCAAGCAGTGGCTCACTTGGTTTCTCTTCATCATGTCCTGCAAGGACATTTTTGTCCAAGCCAGATGCCTCCACCATACAGGAAAGACAGAAAATTGCAAATGCTGCTGTAGAAGGAATGCACACATATCTCATAGATTTCTCTTAACCCCAAAGAAAGTTGACTGTGCACCAAAATCATCTGTCAATAATTTGCTCCAATAAAAGATTATTTTAGTTTTGAAAAGGAAGAATCTCTATTATTGCCTAATAGCAAATTGCTATACCAAGACACAATTCTACTTAAAAACTTTTAAAAATTATTCTAGACCAAATGCAGGCCACTTTTATGTACATTGATCTTGATAAAGCAGAAATTATACTGGAGAAGCTAAAGTGCATGAGTTCTCAACCTGAATGGTTACTGGGGATCATCATATCTGTCAGGGTGACACTGATAGTGTCAGACTACTACAGATTGAGTTCCAGAATTATATGTTCTTTGAGTAACGATAAAACAATAAAAAATTCTGATGGCTTATATACAGGAAAAAAATCTTAGAAGATCAATAGAAGTAAGACAACAGCTGGCATTTTATCTTCAAAACACATGAAACTGAGAAAATTAGAGAAAGCAAGGAAAAATTGCAAGTTAATTCAGAAGACTGCATCACCACATTTGAGGTCTCTAATCTCAAACACTAATCTTACCTATCTAGGCAAATCATATCCTTCATCATCTCTAAATTTTCCTGATATTTTAAATTCTACCTGTTAAGAAGTAGGAATTAAAAAGAATGAGAAATAAATGGAAAAGAAAGGTAATAATGTAACACCAGCAGTGGTTAGACTCATCATCTGTATAGGTCAAAGGAGTCAGTACTGAATGTAGAGAGTGATTATTATATTGAGTTAAATAAGATATTAGGATCTAAGAAAGATCGGTATATAGTCTCTGCTGCATAATTATGTATGTACATTTTAAACAGAATGATAGAGTACTGATGAATATACTACTGAAACTAAGAACATAATAACGCTCGACACTGT
Source organism: Anas acuta (assembly GCF_963932015.1). Lineage (NCBI taxonomy): Eukaryota > Metazoa > Chordata > Aves > Anseriformes > Anatidae > Anas > Anas acuta. Next base: position 113,704,872 of record NC_088980.1, on the reverse strand, counting down.
TTCAGATATGATAGATACAAGAAAAAATGCTAACAGGAAGAGCATGTGTGCTCAAAAGTTTGTCTTCTTTTCCAGTATAGTAAAAGATAATGTCTTTCCTTATAAATCTCCTTTGTTTATGTTCTTAGGCCATTAAGATTATGACAAAGCTATCACCACAACACTTACTTTTAAAACAAAAATGTAATTTTAGCTTTCAGAATGCAAGTTTTGTTACAAGGCAAAATAGTGAGCATATGTATATTATCTCAAACTCTTCTTCCTTTATCCTGAAGAAAATAGTTAAGTATCCAAGGAAGCCAGTATAAACTTCATCATAACTTCATAAACTTTAATGGGACCAAATTCAAGTGTGTATTTTACTTTGCAAGGCTTCCTAGTCCCTGAAGGTTAACTGGAGTGAAGCATAGCATTAAAAAACTTCTTGTTTTGTGTACCCTTTAATTTTCTTATTTCAGAAATTGTAACAAAACTGAAACTGGTGGCTTTGAAAATCTGTGCCAAATGAAAAAGAGGATTTTCTGGAGTTATTATAGATAATTAAAATGCTCCACTAAAATTCCACTATAGTTGTGACAAGCTGTCATGCTAAAGCAACTCAGTGAAACTTCTGTGACCCATCACTGTTTTGGAGGAGAGTTAAACTTAAGAAGTAAATTGCTCTTCCTGCATCTTCTTCTCATAGGAACACCAAAACTGGTGCTGAATCAAGTGATGATACAGATTGCATACACCTGTAGCAGTGCTGCATATCACAGAGATGAGAAATACGTGTCTAAAAATACGTGTCTAAAATCAGAGATGAGAAATACATGTCTATATTAAAAGAGAACTGTTTCTGTTCTCATTTTCTTCAAAATTATTCTGAAGAATAACTCTCTAAGTAATTCTCTAAGGCATATCCTTCCCACCCCACTCCCTACCCCACAAAATAAATAAAAAGAAATTCCCTCCCAAAAAATAGTCCTTATACACACCTTCTCAGTCCCCTGAATTAGCCACTAGTAGTGGCTAAAGTGGCCTTTACCTCACTTGCAGACTTCTGCTCTGCTACTACATGCATGCTCAGTTACCACAGTGCTCAGGCCCAGGGAATATATATCACTCCCTTTTCAAAAATGCTAATGGGAATGGTTGGAAACAAATACCTAAACGCAACCCTTTACTTCTCAGCCTGGAGTATGCTAAGAATGCATTACAACTTGTGAGCACAGTGACAGTAACACAATTTACTTGGAACATTGCTCAAAAGAAGGAGTGGTTCTTGCCTCTAGGTTAAGAATACCACCAGCGCAAAGAAAAGAATAAGTGGAATGGATAGCAATGTCCCATTTTGCAACAAACTGGTCTCATAACATCTTTATTCACTTTCTGCTTATAGCCTTAATTGGTTCCTTCCTTCTGTACCACCAGCATCAGCCCTTTGAGTACACGGTCAGATTACAGTCCTGTTATGTTGGCTCTATGACAGATGTTTACTGATTTGTCCTTAGGAAAGAATTGGTTTCTCAATGTATCAGAGAGACAGCATCAAAAGACATGATCTGAGAGGTTTTTATTTTATTCCTAACTTTGTCCCCACATTTCAAGTAATTTTTTTTAAAGAAAAAGTTTATGTTCAAATTGTAATATGCCAGCAAAATAAAGAAATAATAATAATAATAATAATAATAATAATAATAATAATAATAATAATAATAATAATAATAATAATAATAATAATAATAATAAATAACAGGTTGAAGTTTGGAAAATTAAACCAGGTAAAAAATAATAGTTGTTTAGGAAAGAGGCTGGAGAAGCAACAAGCTGATATGTTTCATCTGAAACCTTAATGGTCTTAAAGGATGTATTTGGAGAAGATAATGAGTGGTTTTTGAAGAGGCTGCTTGTAGTAAAATAATGTAAAATATTTAATACCGCAGATGCAACTTTGGGAGATTACAGTGCCTGTTGCAAGAAGTTCCTTATAGGAGTTTTCCATGGGAAATGCTTGATTGAGTCAATCAAAACATGGGATAACTATTACACATTTTATAATTTTGTATATGACAGTCAGGATTTCATTCTGGTAGGTCATTTGATTCTCTGCAGGTGGCTCTGTTGGTTTCTGGAATAGTATACTGTGAATTACATGTTACACAAATGAAAGGCAGTTATAATTCTGGATAACATTGTATTTGATTCTACAAACATCTTTAGGCCTAATGCAAAGATTCCTTTGAATAATTTATCCAGCTAAGTGTCTGTGGTCCCAAACTCCTAATTTAAAAATGTTGATAAATGAAGTATCTCTTTAGCTAATAAATGAAGTATCTCTTTAGTTATCCTTTGTCAGCAACATTCATTTTAATGGAAAGTGAGTTTACAGGGTTACATGATTGAACTACTGAGCCAAGTCAGTGTTGGCAAATGATGGGCTAAATTATTGATGTTACACACTAATGAATTCTGATGAGAAATAAAATACAGACATTACATTTCAAGTGGTTCATAATTATTTTTGTACTTTAAAAGCAATTTTATTCTTTTTCCAAATCATACTGTTTCTGTAAAACAAAAACATAGTTAGTGATTATAACTAAAATTATTGAGTTTGAGGCAAAAATGCTCCTGTAAGTTTTCTTATACAAGTATAATGCTATTCACACTAGGACTCTGATTTCTTCTTATACTTCTGGGAGAGGATAATTAAATTAAATGTCTAAATTTTTAAACTGCTGTCTTTAAATAAAATAATCTACTTTGCAATGATGGTTAAGAGTTCAGCAGATGAGTTTATAATCTATGATATATCAGCATGTTTACTAGAGATGTTCTGAACTACCATAATTAATTCAGGTAACGACAAGAACAGAAGAGCTGCCAAAAAGGAGCTTTCAACATGTAAACAGTTCATCATTAAACCTGTGTTTTGATATATGTTTAAAATGGATAGAAGGAGGTTACTCAGCTTCAGATAGCCCAAAGTGATGTTGCAAGGTTGAATCATTAATTTAAAATGTCATTTCTCTGATTCTTTACTCAGTGTACTGGATAAAGATTTTTTTTTTTTTTTTTTTTTTTTTTAACTCACAAAACCAGTGTTAGGTATTTGTTTATTTGTTTGTTTGGCAACATTATAACTTTGTAAATCCTTAATCTTCCTTAATCTTGTATTTGTAAAAATGGACTTTAACCTTTCCTAATTATACACTGAAGGCTTCTGTCAATTGCTGGAAAAGCAAATCTAAGAAGTGTCACTTCCTTTTCGTTTTGACACATAACGACTAAATAGCCATCTTACTTGTTGGCTTATTGCTGCATTCTCTTGTCATTCATACCATTTGTTCTGAATGGAGATAGAATCATTCTCACTTAGCTTACAAAAGGAATCTTATGATCCAAATTATCTCTAAAAGGTTTGTAATTTTGGGCCAAATTCTTGAAAGAGGGGTTCATGAGCTATAGAGATTCAATATTGCATATATCTTGGCATTAAACTTGAAGCCCATATCCCAATATGTATAGTTATTTTAGCACAAATGCCTCAAAAACTCAGCATTTTGTATTAAATTGAACTATTTAGAAATTTGATCCCTCTATTTTTGTACAGGTTATCTTGTATCAGTTAAGCTAGTGGAAACATAGCATATTCAAACTATGTTTTCTCTTTTCTAGACAGTGTTGCTTAAGAAAACTATGGCTTTCCTTCTACTTAGCATTGTTACTTCAAAGCAGGAGAAAACATAAATTGGAAAAATAATATTATTGATGAGAAATGGCTGCACTTCTCTGAAGAAAAAAAAAAAAAACACAAAACACAAACAAACAAACTAATATATAGTTTTCACAGAACTATAGTAAAATACTTTAATGAGATTTTGTTTGTGTATGCGCTTTCCCATATTATCCTGGATATAAAAGGATATAATCTAATAGCACATCTACTCAAACCAAGACTCTGCAAGGAGAGTCAAGGATTCCTATACATTTCACTAGGAAGGAACAAAAACATTGAATAAATTATTGCTGTATTGTGAAGTACTGCTGTTTGAACTACTTCAACTTATTTTTGTGTAATAGGAAAGACTTCCCTGAACCATAGGTAGGGCTGACTGCATTCCATATTATGAAAGTTGCCAAGTATCCCCTTTCATAGGATCCATTAAACTTTATTTATTTACACATTTTAAAAAAATTCAATATGTAAGTACTTGCATTTTATTTATTCAGGAACTGGACTCAGTAATCCCTGTGTGTCCCTTCCAACTCATTGTGTTCTAAGATTCTTTGATTCTATTTATTTATTGCTGTTTGTTTAAATTACTGTGCATACATACTTCAATAAAGATTCTAGTTATTTAATTTAATACTTAACATTTATGCTACTTCAAGAAAAAGTAATCCAGTAGTTTTAAGGTTCTGGAAAAGGCGTCAAGCATAACTACTTCAATGTTATTTGAAAACTTCACAATACATGATCCAGTGTTTCATCAAATTTTTATTCTATGAAATTTTAAACTAAATTTCTGAATCACTCTGACAGGGTATACAGAAAATAATTTAAGATTTAAAGATTACTGTAGCAGTGACATCTTTCAGTGTATCAATTTTTAAGAAGCTGGTAGTCAGAGTTTCTGTCTTCTTGTCTTTTAGGATCTACTGATTTGAGTTGTCCTGCTGACAATAAAAGCAGCAGAGATTTTAGGTTTTTGAGTTCTTCGGATGTGACTGCAGTTTTGTGTGTTTGGCCCACAAATGTAAGTTATCAGAATTGCAAGTGGAATGAATATGAATTCATAGACTACATTTCTGAATTCTATTTCTCTTTAATTGGAGAATAATTTGTGCTCAATGGGAATTGAAGATTGTCTAGTCATTTCATCAAGAGGTAAAATTAGATATCAGTTACATATAGGAATCTTAAAAAACGTGGTCTATATCTTTCCATTAGTCAACATGTTTTAAGTTACAGCATATCTGTGTTTGGAAGTTTAGAAAGTGTAAGTGTGAACAAGTAGAACTATTCTGGTAACATATGAGGATGCATTCTAGCAAGTGGTTCTGAATAATGAAGAAATGTAACTCATAGGAATTCTTCTTTTAAAAGAAATTTAAAAATAAATATCCTAGATTAGATGTTACTGTTCCACTTTTGCTAGGTCACAATTTTTAGTACTCAAAACACTGGTACATATTTCTGCGCACACAGAACATGTATATATATATGGCAAGCAAGCTAATTAACTCATCACAACAATAATCCTGCTGAGACTAATCTTAAAAATATGAGACCAATTTGTTTGTTTCCAGAGGCCATCTTCTAGCCTCCATCACTGACGGTCTATTAGCAGAACTGTCCTTCAGGTGGTGATTCTGGTCTGGTAAACACAAATGTCCTACTTTTTTTGTTTGTTTGTTTGTTTGTTTTTTGTTTTCTTCCCTGCTATAAACTACAGCTTTTGAGTGTTATTCTCATTTCTAAGCGATTTCATTCCTATCCTGTTTACTAATCTACTGAAACTTTAAAGTGAAGCCACAGAAGAGGCAGCCAGTTAAAGTCTCTTTAGGTGTTCCTGTGCATGCCTGAAAATTTGAGGTTAATTCCTGTGCATGCCTGAAAATTTGAGGTTATCTTAGTCTTTGGACATGATGCTTTGAAAAATAAAGTATTAATATAGAGCACAAGAAGCAAGGTGCTGTAAGTAGCATACACAACTAAATGCAATGGAGTTGTGTCAGGTGAAATGTACACTTCAAAAGTGAAAAGGAAGTGATGTCATAATAGAGACATCAGAATTTTGCTATGTGATAATTAAAATGACAGACCATGAAAATGAGCAAGGAAATCAAGCAGACTGTAACTGTTTTTTGGAATTGGGCTCATTTTGAGATTATTTTCCACTCCTTCACTAGAGAATTCCCTCATATTGTGCAACAACAAAATACATGGTTATGAACATTTTTGTGTCTATTCCAGGGCAGTTGTATTTGTCACTAAACATACATGAGAAGCAAATTCAAATAATTTGGTGAATGCTTGTCAGGGTTATCAATTGAATCTGCAAAAATTAACAACAACAAAAAAGATTTTAAAGATTGAAATAAAATATATCAAATTTTGAATAATTGTAGGTGTTATGATGCAAAATTAATAAGGGTTTCAGAGGACAACCATGAATTTTTAGAAACTATATATTGGATGTTGATTTACATGTTTATTCAGAAACCTATTGATCAAGTAACAAATTCTTCCACTCAGAAACATCACTACCACGAGAAGCAAAAATAACTGCCTTTTTGGTCTCAATTTCCTTTTAACTATACAAAAATAATATTTCATAAATGTATAATAAAATCAGCAAAATTTAATTTCAAAATTGTAAATGTTTACTATGAATAAATGTAACAAAAGCTTAGCAAAAGTAAAAAAGCTTAGAATTAATTAAAAGGTGTGTAGCTATGTCCCCTCAAGAAAAGTTATCTGTCATCTAACCCCATATGTCTCCAATATAAGGCAGAAACAGCAAGACTGCTAAAGTGAAATCAGCAGGCAAAAAAGATACAACTGAGTGTAATCAGCATAAATGGTGATAACTCAACCCATAACAGAGAAAAATAAAAGAGAGAGCATAGATTTTGAAGAGCATCAGCCCTGGGGGACACCATAACACACCTGTGTTAATAAGTTAGAGAACAAAAGATGTACTTAAACTGACTACCATCTGACAGATAAGAAGCAAGTTAAAAATGAGTGGTTTTCAGAAAACAAAGAAAAAAAAAAAAAAGAAAAAAAAAAGACCCTGCTTGTAATATGCAACATTATAATGGTTCCTGGCCCTAGTGGAACTGCACTCTCTTTCCTGTGTGGAGGTAGAACAGGGAGCTATGAAAACATGAAAACCATGGGAATTTTGCAGATTTAGGAAAACATTTCCTCAGGTAAGACATAGTATGCACAGAGAAATCCACAGAGATGTCCCCTGTAGATCAGAAAAGTCCTAAAGCCTTAGACAAAAATTGTCCTTTCTCTGGAAATTTCTACAAAAATTGACCAAATAAAGATTATCTAAAATAGATCAAAACTCTTTTCTAGTGTAAACTAGCATATATCAATACAGTGGAACTATTTTAAACTATAACACCTTAAAATTTAGCCAAAAGGTTTTTAAGGATTTCAGGTTAATCAATGAAGTAATGTAAAGCTGTGGAAAACTTATAAATAATGAAAGTATTCTCGAGTCAAAATGACAGTCTGTGGTCTGATCCATCAGATCCTTTTTGTCTTATGAAACAATTTTCACTTAATCAAAATGGGTAAAAAACACTTCCTGAAAAGAAGCTTCTGAATTCTAAATCTTGATATTTTATTTTCATACCATGTTACACTAGTGTGAGTGGCTGACTAAGGTCAGATGCATTAAAAATTATGCCAGTAATCTTGTACTGGTTAAAAAGGTACCTTTGTGGTGCCACCATAATAATAATAATAAAAAAAAATATTAAATACTCTAAAGCTGCAATATTTTTGGTAGCACTTTAGCTCCTAAAATAATTTTGACAGAATAGTCAAGATAAATCATCTAAAATGGTGAACTAAATTGAAGACTGTCAGGGTTAAAGTCCAGTCACAATCCTAAATAAAGCTACATCTGCCATCATATATCATTTTTGCAATTAGATAGCTAATTGAACTTACTCAAGAGCCAAGTTATTGAAACTCCAAAATGTTATTGGGAAAACAAAAGTCACTGACTGAACAAATACTTTCCCATACACTTCTGGAAGAAAAGGTTTTATTTATTTCTTCTCAAGTTTCTTATACTAAATAAGTTACTTTTATTATTTACTGATGGATTAAGACTGTATTTATCAATTTCAGGAGGATTTTTGAGGACTGAAGTCTTCCAGCAAACTATAGAATATAGACAGCACATACTGTGAGGATGAAATTTTCCCCATGTTGCTCTGTCACATTTCTTCAAACACCAACAAGAAAAAATCTCCATGAAGCTTTTGCCTATAAGGCAAACTGTCACTGACCAGCAATAGTATTTGTTCCTCTCTTTGAAGAATCAGTGTAATCTACAGTGGAGCTCATAGAACTCTTACTGTCATGATAAAAACAAAGTCTCTTATCAGAGCCATTAGGCATATATATAAACTTCACAGAATGAAGTTGCAATCAGGCAGTTGCAAAGGAATTCTTAAAACTGGAAACTGCTTGGAAAAAGGTCAAGCATAAGATGAAATACTCTTGCTTAAGAAAAGTCCTATACTTTGCTCTACAAAAATAAAATAGATAAAGAGCCAAAATTGAAAGTATAAATAATTGTAGCAATTGATCTCTGCTGTAGAAGTTGATTTGATTGCCAACTTATTTATTTATTTATTTATTTTTAAATCTATTAATGCTACTATGTACAATATAGACTACCGACCCTTAGCATAAAGAAAGCAGAAGCTAATGTTTAGTAGAGGTTGACTCCCATAATTCTACCTTCTTGGTTCACACTCCTATTGTTGGTGCTTGGGATGGTATGTCTTAACTCCAGTCACACAGCAAGAGCTCAGTAAGAATATATTCACCTCTACTACTTTCTCCTACATACAAAATAATGTTTTTAGTGTTTCTTACTCAGAACAGAGATCTAAAAGGAGGTGCATCCAGAAGCTGGTGCTTTCTGGTTATGATTTCCTGATGAAGAAACTGCTGCTGGGTGAGGCACAGCAGAACAGAAACATCTACAGCCACTTCTAAAGCTGAACAGATAGCTAAGGAGGCACTTTGCCTTTGCCACCCTAAGCATGGCAAAGCAAAAAATCTGTCCCTAGGACATTTAAGGCAGTGATGGCAAGCATCAGCTTGGCTGCTGCTTCTGGGGACTGCAGATTCCTCCAAGGAGCTGCATGCTGCTGGGGACACACTGCACATTTTGCACTAATCCTAAGCACTCCCATTCAGTTTAGTACAGTTACCAATTTAGGGTTGGTAAGCAGACCTCCAGATTTCAAAAGTGTTTTTAAGCTGTGTGCTTCCTCTCGTCCCTCCTTCCTCCATGCAGTGAAGCTAAGTTCTCAGGAGAGGAGGTCAGGAATGTGCCAGGCTGATGGCACCATTTTTTTTTCCATCACTTGCCAGACGTACTTCTGTATGATAGCTTCACAGACAAAGTAGCTGACATAGCAACATATTTTGTCTTCCCAATACCTTCAAATTGGACATGCACAAAATCTGATATTAGTTTTAGCTTAGCCAAGGGCCCGTGTTAGCAGTGTGATAGGGAGGGAAGCCTGCAATTAAGAACAAGCTCAGATCCCTGCTTAACTCTAAGGGAGAATGACCAATGGCAAATCTCTGGCACTGATGCCCAGTTTGGTGCTGATAGAAATTGGTACTTGTACTACATAAAATTCTTTTTGAAATAATTTTGAGACACCATACACCAAAGGAACTTGCCATGATTGTGAAGTTCTACTTTTAATTTAACTACTTTTTCCACTTATTTACTTTAAGGGAGATTTAATTGCAATAATCTTTTGCCTTGTTTTGTTTTGCTTTGTTTTTCCAAGTTATCAACTAAAGGACTTTGCTATTGAGTGGGATCCCACCTAAGGTTTTGCTTTTTATTTTGATTAGTTTTGGTTGATGACTAACTCCACTGACACCTGTTAATCCTCACTAATGTCCTTGGCACTGCCATGGTCTCATCTAGGCCATGGTTATTCCCATTGGACCACGATGTTTTACAGGTACTGTCGTCTATCTCCACTGTTGGAAACAATGGGAAGGCAAACCTAGACTTTTAAAAGTATGCTTAGCAGTGTAGAATGAGCAGTGTAGCAATGAGGAAACATTGGTGCAATCTGTCTTCCAGTCTGAGGTAGCTCTTGGTTTTCACATCATAGTTTTCCCCAAACTTTGACACTGTGTAACCGGAGAGTGTTGCTGGTTAAAAAGTACCTGCTGGAAATGTTAAAAAAAAAAAATAGAAAAGAAAAAAAGAAAAGAAAGGAAGAGAAAAGAAAAAAGAACAACAACCCTGCATTATCTACTTTTAAGTCTTTCTTTGGATCTCACCCAGGTCATGGCTTCTGTAAAATATTAGAAAACACTTAGGTAGTCAATGTACTGTGTCTACTGCCTCTCCTAATTCACTCTTCCTTTGTGATTCACCTGCTCCTGTTTGTTCTAGTCAATGTAGCTGCTGGAACGCAAGCGCTCATGAGCCGAAATCACCTCCATGCTGCACACTCTCATGCAGCTCAGCACAGCAGGTCCTCAGCCTCACATGTTAATGTGAGACGGCCACAAGAAACAACAGCAAGAAAAGTGTATTTCTTGCTGAGAGGAAAGGAGGGGAGAGGAATGGCCTTCATGTTATTTTGGAAGTGCCTGCCACCATGCCGAATGCCATCAGGGTAAGAACTTAATTCGGAGAAGGATAGAGTGATCTGACAATGACACAGATAAAGTAAAGAAACTAGTCCACATGTAAATAAATCATTGCCAAGACCTCCAAAATATAAAAATGTCATACTTTCTGAGGGGAAATACTCATCCAAATACCTTGGTAATTGCTCATAGCTCTAACTAGTTTCCATTTTAATTTTATATCCTTTCCTTGTTCATTATTTTAATGGTAAGTTTTTTCCAGGCAAACTGCATGAAAATATAGCAAGAATTTTAGAATACCAGAACCTTTGTCAGAAATGGATGCTGCAGACAATGACAGTGGGCAGGGAGCAGATTTTTTTCCAGACTTTGAACAAAATGTTATCTCTGGTAGGTCTCAGCTGCTCTGAATACCCCCAAATGCCGCAGGGCTTTATGTCTTAAAGCTTAACTTAGATCCACCTCTGTCATTAGTTGGGTTACTCAGGAAGACAAGATTTACAGACATGGCTTCTCAGCGTGAAAGACATACATGGAAAAAATTATGCTAAGGTGAAGGACTTGTGAAAAACTAATTAATTAAAATATGGACTACTTATTGACATAATGTTCAGTGATATGTGAGGTTCATAGTACATCCATTAAAATACTGTGTAACATTAGACTAATGTAAAGATTCATATGTGAGGAAACCAGCTGACACCTGTGGGTTCTATGTCCCTGTTATTATTATTCATGAGCTTTAGGCTGAACATCAATCACCTATTTTCTTCACTCACTATTGGAGTAGTTGAACATAGAAGAGAACAGAATTCTTCACAGCTATCCCACAGCAAAAACGAAAAAGCAGCTTTTCCAGTTTTTCAAATGCTAAATGAGAAATTTGAATGAAAAAAGTGTAATTCTCCACTTACCTGTCTTCACTGGCACACAGTTCATGCAATATTTAACAAATACAACACAAAAACAAATCCATAAAACAAGAAAATAAAACAAATCCATAAAACATAAATCCAATAAAGTATTTCAAACATTTGTGTATAAAAAGCAAGTGTATTTTTATTGTAATTTTATTTTTTTGAATTTCCGATTTTAATATGACAATATTTGCTACATCTTATAGCAGTAGAAAATAGATGGAAAACTGGAATTTTAACATAAAAATCCTCTCTGTCTAGTGAAATTCTGAAATCTGAGCATGATGTTGGTGCAGTTTAATGGAGTTCTAGAACTCACTCAAGTTACCTTTTGCTTTAATGCATCAGGTATTAACTGGGAAGTATAATTGTATAATATTAAAATTTAATAACATTGCTTGCGCAATCATACAACAAAGCCTGAGTGTTAAAAATTACAAATCAAGGTTTATAATAACATGCTGCACTAAAGCTGCATCATCAACATAACTTCTTTTGCAAGGAATAAATCCAAAGAAATTTTTAAGTCTTTTAAAAACCCTTCATAAACGCCATCTGGTTATGGCCATTAACTATGGGAAGAGATTGAAAGGAGTAGCTTTACAGAAATGTGAATAAGACACCATCGCACAAGACAAAAAGAACAAGAACATTCAAACCATATATTATATAATAGTTATTTTTCCTAGTAAATATATATACCTGGGGAACAAGTCATAAAATGAAAAGCAATATATTTCTGGAAACCATATCTCAAATCTTATAACTCCACAACGTTGCTTCTTTACAAATAAGGGAAAGTTATCATATAACTGAGCTGGGAAGGTATGGTACTTCTAAAAACAGTCCCATGCTAAAGAAATTAAATATAAATACAATGAAAATGACAATGTTGTTTAACATGGAAATAATATTTGCACAAAACAGGACGGAATAACATTTTCTAAAACAACTGATATACTAATGTCGCTCTGTGTTTCAAATGTTTATATCCAATAATCCAATATATTTATAATAATCTTTTCAAAGGTTTATGAGAAATAAATCTAATCTTTTTTTTTCCTTTTTTTTTTTTTTTTTTTTCTTCCCCCCCCCCCTTTTTTTTTTCCCCAAACTATGCATGGTATATGTGCTAACTTACTGAATTCATCCTTCATGCAATTCCAGTTTATTAAAGAGGTTAAAAATTTATAAAACTCTGATGGGATATGGTTTTAATGCTTCATCACACTACCCATCATTTGCTTTTCAATCTAGATCAGAATGATCTTTCCTACTTCCCTGCAATCACCTACCTGCACAGCTAATATTTTCTGAGCGTTCTCCTGAGAGGCTGCCTGGATCCTCGCCAGCCCAGCCTGGCCGTAGAGCCCACGCTGGCTCAAGTACGCCGCCAGCGCCCTGCGCATCCTGCTCTGCAGCACGCACAGCTGGAAAGGGAGCCGGGGGGCGGGAGGGGGGGGACAGAGGCAAAAAAGGAGGAAGGGGGAGGGTGAAAAAAAAAAAAAAAAAAAAAATCCCAAGTCAGAGTAGGAGAGGAAATTAATGGCAGTGTTCAAGAAGAATGATGGAGGAAAATATAGAAAGCAGTCAATAGCCCATTCTGCACTGTACGGACCTGACAGGAATTTCACAGTCTCTTGATTTTTCAGCCCACTCATGTGCATTCATCAGAAACCAGTCACATCTGGCTGCCAGGATGGGGGGTTAATTTTCTCTAAATGCCTCAGCAGTTTTGTTCTAGCTGAGGCAAACTCTGTGACTGCAAAGCTGATGAGTAAAATATTTCTACTTCACCCAGTTTAACTCAAAACCGATAGCCTCGGGACATATTGAACCTTTCTTAAAAAAAAAAAAAATATATATATATATATATATATATATATCTTTTGGAGCTTTTTGAATGGCACATGAGGTCAGGACAAACTTTAAAATGCAAGTTTAAGACTTTGATGGACACAAGGGCTTCCTCTCCCTCCCCACCCCCCCCACCCCCCCACCCCCCTTTTTTTTCCCTGTGTAAAGCTTATCATAGCTTGGCAATGTGTGCTTTAGTGCATGACAAAACTAAAGAGAATTAACTTAGCCATCAACTGCTCGGGGAGAACAATAACAGGAAAGAAATTTCCAGATAGAACTTCCTATTAATCTACCTAGCTATAACCATGTGACATGAAAGCATCTAACAGCACTAAATTACACAGAATGCAGCTACTGAGAGTGACACTCCTTAAAAAAAAAGGATTGTCTAAAGATGTATAGCAAAGATATCACTTACCGTAGGAACTGTGTTTGTTACAAAGATTTATAATTGATATTATTCAAAGGAGGAATGCTTACCCGATAGGCTTTTGCTATTTGTTAACATTAATTATTGCTAGAATCTACAATTAAGACTTGTGTCAGTTTTTCTTTAATCTGCAAAAATTTGTAACTCATAAACATGGTGTAGCATGTCTCTCATTTCAGAAGAAAAATGTTTAAATATGATCTGAAAATCTAGCAACACAAAATGCTTTTGAAAGACCATGTGCTTTGGTAAATTCTGCAAACATTGCTTCATACTCTAGACCAGCTGTAATTTAGAAAATGGAAGTTTAAACTCCCTAAATTATTGCTTAGTTGAAATACATGGTTTTGTTTCATCAAGTTAATTATTTCAATAAATTTCATAGCTATTGTTAGCATGAAGCCTTCAAGAGTATCCCTGTCAACCAGATTAACACAATGGATTGTACCATTCCTTTGGAAATATTATATTTCATTAAGGTCAATGCCACAGGTCAATAATTGGATCAGTTATAAAGAAGCTTTTACATGATAAGATATGACTACTCTTTAGGAGCAAGCGCAGTGTACCAGGTGAAAAATATACTTTTTCAAAAGAATGTAGATTATAGCAATATCAGGTGAGCTATTACAGCCTAGAGAGTAATTAATGCACGTTTTCAAAATTAATGGCCTGATTTTCAGAGACACTGAGTTTCCACAAGTCCCATTAGATCCTATGGAAGCTGTGAGTACTCCACATCTTTGTAAATGAGGCTGTAAAATATTAAAACAGATTTTTGTACATATTTGTTTTGAGTCATGCCAGTGTATATTAAAAATAACATGAGGGAAGGTAGATGAACTCAATGGGAAAATATGAAAATATTGATCTGAATCACAGCCAAAACCTGAAACCAAATATGAATATGTTTTCCAATTTGTAGAAGCATTTCCAAGTGCTACTGCTCCTTTCCTCCTACTTTAAGAAATATATATATATATATTTCAAGTATTTTCAAATCTCATGTTGTTTGATACCATTCCAGAAAAAGAATGCAGGTGAGAGAGGAGCAAAACAACTTGTGATGTTTTAATAAAACAACCTAATTCAGCCCAACAGAAAAACAAATGAAGTAGAAAACTATTTTTGGATTACCAAAATTCCAAATTTTGTAAAAATATCAAACAATTGCAAGATATTTTGTTGTTCTGAGACAAATGGAAGTTGGGGGAGCATGTGAAAAGATTTGTTATTGAATGGTGAAAGGGAACAGTGGCTATCAAGTTTGAAGATTATCCAGGATTTTGTCTTGAGAGAATAAAAATACATTTGAAAGTTTCAAGGTTTGACTATTTGAAAATTGGTATCATAAGTATTGAGATGCTGACAGTTTGTAATGGCTGGTGTTCAATAGGACCTTCACTAACGTTTCTCATTTCAAAGAACCAAATAACCACTTGCAAATTACAAGTACATGATAGCTGTTGCTACTATTGAAAGTATCCTGCATCTAATGTATTTCATATTTTGAATATGTTTTATTGTGCCTAGCATAATGGAGACTAAACTCAATATTTATTAATTTTACAATATTAATTGCAACATAAATAACATTCATGCACACAATCAGAAATACATGTCTGTGTGGGAAAGTAACAGCTTGATCAAATGTTACCTGAAAGCTTTGAATAAACTCAGGGACTCTCTAACATAGGAGGGGCAATACAACTTACTTCCTGAGTCTACTTCAGACCCATAGTTAATGTAATAAAATCCTAAGTCATCCAGCTGAAGATCACTTCTAGTCCAAAATCAGCTTGTACATTTTGGAAGCTTGGCCATCGTCTCTCTGTCTCTATAGGCAATGACACTTTTCCCTTAGATTCTCTTCTCAGTCATATAATAGACTCATTAGCTTTTCCTTATCTTTTAAATTTTTATCACAATTCTAAGTAGAGACAAGAAATCACTGCATGCATGATTTGCATATATGACATTACTGCTAATTCTTCATCTTTTGTTGCTTTGTTTCACTATAAGAGAAACACGATGTTTCCTGGGTATTTTTAACACATTAAACAAAATGCTGACAGAGAAGGTAACAATATCTTTAATGTGGAAGGCATAGAAACATGCAGAGTAGCCAAATATTTGTATGACAGCCTCCTTGTTTTTGATGTTTATTTGTCTATAGGAACAGGACTGAAGGAAAAACAAACAAACAAACAAAAAAAAAACAAACAAAAAGACAAGAGAGCTTCAGATTTGGGTTATTCAAAAGGAGATGATTTTTGTTTTTGTTAGTTTTGTACCTCCCACAGCTGGGGCTGATACAGGTCTATTGTTAGACCCCACAAAATAATCTTCTGTTAAAGCGACTGTGTTTCTGCGATCATCAAAACTAAGTTAATTCAGCAAGGAGAAGCAATCACTTTCAAAGAGCTTCTTCTTTTGGATGGGAGGGAACAATTTTTGCAGCAAGTGACTTCTCACAGTCCTCACCCTACCAATGAAGAGATGTTGAGCCAGCAGCTGGAGATGTACCTTTGTGAGCTGCTGGGGAGAACAAACATTACTGTCAAGGAATTGCCTCACCGTTCTGCTGCTTTGGGGCTTTACTGCTATTCTTTACTCATGTTGTGTTTTGCCTCCATGCTTTGCAGAGTGGAATGTATGGCTCTATATTTATTTAATTCCTCATTTGCATGTGGTACTTATCAATAACAATGTAGATTTCAAAAAAGGAGATGTGAACTAGCTGCCATAGCTATTTTACTAGACAGAAAGCTTAGACTATGATTTGGGGGTACACCAAACTTGTGGCCTTATTCTGTTCACACCTTTATCATTATTTTTTCTTTTTTGTTATGATAAGTCCAGATACTTCAGTAAATTCATGCATGGTTTGCTATAATATGAGATTGAAATTAAGCTACTATTTTAATCTGAAATTTCTCATTTGAGGGATCAAACTGGGACCAAAATCACGTAACACATGAAGCTGAGGCCTATTCAAGCCTAACACATTACTCCAGTAGTATTGTTTCTAGGTCCTCATTAATTAAAGCTATGATAATATTTAGATTCTCTATACAGAAAACATAAACTGTGGTATGTGCCATGCCTCTGTTCACATTCTAGCTGGCATGGCCAATGACAGCAAAGAAGACGATGTGGGCATCAAGCATTAATTCTTGGTCACTAGTTAAGACACTAGAAGGCTTTTACTCCAGTTAGTAGCATATAAAAAACCCCACATCATCAAGCATAGGCTGTGATTATTACAGATGGGAGCAACCCTGGGCTTGCACGGATATACTTTCATGTACTACAAGAGCACCTTCATTTTGCTGTAGTGTCAGACCAGTACCAGAAAAACTTGGCCCCTGAGTTTGGGCAAGTTATTTTAAACAAAGAGATGTTTGCCAGTACATTATCAACATTAAAGAAAAAGAATAGAAAACTCTGTATAGATAAAAAACAATTGTATTGCATTTCGACCAGAATATTTTCTAATTTCATTGGTTGGCCATTCACAAGGACACAAAATTTTTGCCTGCTTATCTTTCATTGCACAGTCTAGTTGTGTTGGACTAGACCAATGTAGATTATAGACATATTTGACAATGGACACAAAACTAGGGGTGTTTACTTGGTTAAACATCAAATGGCATCTGGCACCACTAAGAATACAAAAGGAACAACACATGGAACTCAGTCATGATGTTTTTCGAGTGGTCAACAACACAGTACTAGGTCTGTTTCTGTTGCCAGTTCTAGCCAGGGACTACACACTAACATCATACTTGGTTATGATTACAAACCTAATCCTCCTCACAGATGTTTTTAATTAGTAAGATTCAACTAATCTGAATATAACTGTTCCTGTTTTACACATGAGAATATAAAGAGAGAATCAGACCCTCTATGAGTAACATTTCATTTTCCAAACTTATAATTATTCATGTTGTGTATTCTACATTCAGAATACAGACTTGCATCTAAGACATTTGATCTAATAAAACCTCAAGATTGTGAATCACATAAAATATAGTAAACATTACAATAGATCTAAAATGAGATATATTATTATATGCAGGACTAGTATGCTTCTTATCTCAAAAGAAGATTCTCTTTTAATTCTGCCAAACTTTAAACATTTGATCAAAAAATGTGCATGGCAGGTGTTTGCCCCAGGCTGAATTTGTTTGGATAGCCCAAGCAGTTTGCTTTTTCTGTGAGTTTTTTTAGGCAAAATACATTACTCCTGTTAAAAAAAATGTACTGATGTCTGCTTTTCTAGATACAGTGTTCAAAGGTGACTGAAATATCACAGGAGGTGACATTTTTGTATATGATAACTTCATAAAAAGCATCTGGTGAAAATTATATGCCTTTTGAAAACTTCTGATTGCAGATAACCACTAGGAAATTTTTCATTTTAATCAGCTAAAACTTTTAAAAACATTGTCCCACTCTAAGCATTCTTGAGCCTCTCCCTGCTCCTAGACTTGACTAGACTGTTAATGTATCAACCTTTCCCAGCAAGTGAGAATGCTTATCTCTGTATAATTTTACCCTGTATATAAACCATCTTCACAAAGTAATTTGTTATACATTATTTCAAGAATACAACACTGAAACTTAATTTTTGCTATAATCGCTGTTATTTCATCACACGATGAGATTTGTCACTAACAATGTGCCTATCTCTGTATCAGCATAAATATACTTTTGGTGCTCACCGAACATGGAGGAAAAAAAGTAATTCTGAAAACTGGAAGGTATGTTTGGATCAAACTGAAATCTCGGTTAAGGATGCCCACATATGATTAAGAAATTGATCTTGTTAATCAAAATTCCTGTAATTCTAAAAACATAAGCCTAATTTAGGCTTTACAGAGCTACGCTAAGATACAGTAACAGGAGATCTAATAAAAACACAAAAACCTAGAGCATTAACATGGAATATTGATTGACAGTACAATAATATTGAAGATAACATTAAGATTGAAGAGACTTTGAGATACAGCTGCTCCAAATAAAGGTTTGTTCCAGACTGAAAACAATCTAAGGAATTACATATTGAGACATTTTAAAGAACTAGCATTTGCAGACACAGGAGGTAAGTCATAGCTAATTGTCAAGTGACTAAAAGCATTTGTGAATATTAAAATGAAGAAGAAATGGACTAAGCAACAGCAAGAATAGAAAAATATACATAGCTGAGGCAGATGAGAGAAACAGATGGGCAGAGCATTTCCAAGAAGTCTCACTAGACTCAGCCCCCTTCAATACCATATTTTGATGAAATATTATGAACCTAAACCATTTAACATTAACAATAACCAATTGAGATGTCAGCCATACACACAGAAATACAGAAGCTAAAAAATATCAAGACAGACAGCAATGGTCTTGTCACCAAGAAACGGAGCACTAGATGCCACCACTTAAATGAAACTCACTCAGAGAAAAAGATCCCTCCCCATCCTCCTGCAAGAGAAATCTTTTTTTGTGAGGGTGTAACACCCCACAGGAGGTAGGATGAAGCTGGACAGAAATCTCAGTGAACAATAGTCTGGATTCAGCTGAGGTAAACACGAATGAACTACAGATATTCATAGTAAGGACCATCATAAAATAATACATTAAATGCAGCACATCATCAATTCTCAAAAACCTGTTGAAGGTTTATATACACCTGAAATCATATACTATGAATGTGGTTGGTGCTGTGAAGAAGGCAGAGAAAGATGGAAGACAAAGTGCACTATAATGAGCAAGGCACCTGAATGTAACTCTGCAGAAATGTATTATTTTTATCTTTGCCACACTGTACCCTTGACATGTTAACCAAATCATTTAACAACTTTTTTTTTTTTTTTTCCCCCCCCAGGGATAATTGGGAGTTTTGTGCTTTCTCTTTTTTTTTTTTTTTTTTTTTTTTTTTGTGTGTGTGTGTGTGTGTGTGTGGAGGGGGTTATCCATATTAAGTCTTTAATTTCCAGACTTGATTAGCAATTAGCAATGACAGATTCACCTGAAGACAGGAGGAAGACTTGAAATCACAGTGTACCATGAAGGTATATTTCTGACAATACTGGACTGGGGCTAGATCTGCAAAAGGCTTTAGGTATCTCATTGCTATGTTTGGCAGGTAAAACCATAGTTATCTATGTATTTGACAGTACAGGATGCTAAGAGTATTTCATTAAATTCTTCTATTAAAACACAACTCTGGTTTAAATTCAGAGAATATAAGTCTTTTGACACTACTCTTGACTGACGATATAAGTGATACAGATTCTGGGTTCAAAATAATATTATTTCATAATTCTGCAGTAGTCCCTCATAACATGAGACATAAGGTTATTACAAAATGTAGCAAGCCAAAATGAAACTAACAGAAGTATTAACTACTAGTCACTGCTATCACATCACTACAATTTTTAGATCTAAGCAAATTACCATTACATTTCAAACAAAGAATAATATGTCACTTCTAAATCTACAATCTATTTTCAAATGATGCTAATCTTATATCAGAGGACCCAATGTGTGTGTCATATTAATTCAATAGTGCAATGTGAATGCTAAACTCTATGTAAATGACATAAGCCTTATCAGTTCCATTCATTGTTACAACTCAAACAATGGCAATTACAACAACTCTACAGATTTTGGCGCTGTAAGACTGGCAGATTTATTAACAAAATCCAGTTAATATTTATCTTTTCATACTGTTCAACTACCAAGTTACACCTGTACAATATACAAAGCTCCTAGGTAATGAGATATTTCTTTATTGTCAAATCTGCTCTACAGACTGCTGGTAAAGATTACATAGCTCATTTAAATAAAGCTCTTTTGTCAACAGACTGAATATACTTTAAAAATGAGGGAAAGCCTCATGAAAAAAAACAAACCTCAGCTGATATGCAAGTGTACATGAAAAGATGCACTTGTGTTTTGACCTTATTCCAGTAGTGAATGCTTTGGCAAGCAGATTAGCAATGTGAAATTATGAAAGGGAAAGAAGGAAGGAAAGAAGGAAGGAAGGAAGGAAGGAATGAAGGAAGGAAGGAAGGAAGGAAGGAAGGAAGGAAGGAAGGAAGGAAGGAAGGAAGGAAGGAAGGAAAGAGAGAGAGAGAGAGAGAGAGAGAGAGAGAGAAAGAAAGAAAGAAAGAAAGAAAGAAAGAAAGAAAGAAAGAAAGAAAGAAAGAAAGAAAGAAAGAAAGAAAGAAAGACAGAAAGAAGGGAAGGAGGGAGGGAGGGAGGGATATACATAACTGTCTTTCAAGATTGACTGAAAAACAAACAAAAGGCCAAAAAATCAGAGTACAATCTTATACTAAAAATGTCGTTAAAGTGAAAAGAAAGAAAAAAAATAAACTTGAGGAAAGAAATTAAAGACTAACATTATGACTTTAAACTTCTGTTAGGAAAAAAAAAAAAAAAAAAAAAGGAAAAGAGACACTCCTTTATAAGATCAGGACATCTTTCTGCTTATTGTGGCTACTATAAGCATTTTTAATACTAGTCTGAAAATGAAAAGTGTGCTTTCTGTATTAGGCTCCTCAAAATGTAGTCTACAGCTTGATAGTGAGTAGATATAGAATATATTTGATGTTATTCTTTCCTCAAAGATTTTTATACTGGCCAATTTCTACTGCTATACAAGGGAAATATTGTCTGTACTTATCCAGACATTTCTCTATATATCATTTAGTAACACGGATAATCAAATATTGCTACTTCATCCTCAAGAGCCTGAAACAATGAATGTAAACATTGTGATAATGTGTAAATAATTTACTTTGTCCCAAATCAAAGGCTTTATTATTATTATCATTATTAAATAATTTTACCTCCAAAGCTCTCATCTACAGTTCATGATTTTCCCAACTTGTATTTGTTATTTATTCAAGGCCATTAAAGGAATGTGTCAGACAGCACAAGCTGAAATGTCAAAACCCTACAAGTAAACAAGATCACTCCAAGGAAGTTCTTGACCTTGCCATTAATTTCTCCTGTTAAAGCAGCCATAATCTCTAATCATTCCTTTTAGAGATTCTACTGCTTACTCTGAAGAGAAAAAAATGCACAATATAATAATACCATATCTCATCCTCTGTCCCCTCCTAAAGGATTTCTGGAGTATAATTGTTAACAACTTCTTCAAAAAGTAAATTAGTACACTTCTGGCATTCAGTGTTGTAGAGAGTGTTTTTTCATGAGCTTGTAATCTTAAAAATAAAACTAATAAACTACCTGATTAATGTGAATGTTACACTACTTTCCCAAATAATTTAATAGTGAGCTTCATCTTTGTGAAAGGTGAATTCTTGACTTCTTTCCTACATTAAAATACACTAAGATTAATTATCAAAATGTACTTAAATTGTAGATCTAGCAAAATATAGAGACAGCATCCTGCCTCTCTTGAAAAATTAACATAAAATATTATGACGATAAGCATTTATATTAAGCTGTATTTTCTGCTTCATATTAAGTATGTCCTGATCATTGCAAAACAGTAAAATGAAATTTAAATGAGCTTTTTTTTTTCTAGATGACATATACATTTATCAGTTATCCTATCCATGAGAACACAAGAATCACATATCAACAACATCTTGATTTTTGGCCAAAAGCTGGTCTATTGTGACTAGGTATTACTGTCACTGTGTTTGTATTTCTAGGCTTTGGCCCCCGACAGTGATATCATCAGACCTGCCAGTCACTAGCCCATTCCTAGATCCAGTCTCTGTGCAGCGTGACCATGTTCCAGAATAGTCCAGGTCATACAATGGGTGCCTCAGCAGTCACATGCTCTTGGCTACTTGGCTGAATGACCACCATCATCCCTTGATGGACAACTTGACTTCCAGTTAACTGTTTCAGGAATGACATGGCCTTCAGCTGAGCAAAGACAGACTTTGCAAAGGAATCTCCTGCTTGGGTTTGCATAATAAACCACCCCACCAGCATCGGCAACCCAGGGACTGGTTATTCTGCAGGGCCAATGTGAGTATTGAGAGGTAAGTGTGCTTCCTGGAAGGCAATGAATCAATCAGAAGAACAGCTGGCCAATTAAGATGTGCATAACTTCTTGCCAGATGTTACCTCAGTGCTGATGGCTGACTGCATCTTAGAGATGCACATTGTTTCTCAATCCCTGGGGCTACTTTCATATCGTTAAATAAACAGAGCTAGGAACCATTCTCTGGTGGTAAGGCGAAGTGGAACAGTCTGGCTTTGTCCACACTACACAGCCCACTACCACTTCTTAGCCCTATGTGATAGCCTCCCTGCCCTAAAACAGTAGTAGCATGACGGGTTACCTGCTGAATGTCTGAATGAATGTGAAGGCTGTGTTTCAGCCTATAAAGATGAAACAGAAATATATGCTACATACTATTGGCTGTGGCCAAGCCTCTTGAGATAGTGGTGAGATACTGTGTGGTGCTGAGGGAAATAAAGCTGGTGCTGTCCCATCCATGACCCCTGCTTGGAGCAATTGCTGGTGTGTTATTCGTTGAGTTGTGTTAGGCTTTCTCTCAGAAAGTGCTAGCTAACACAAACGAAAACAGAATAGGGCACTATAAATAACCAGTATGGAGGACTATGGAATAGATCATGCCAGGTCCTTAACCCTCTTTTATTTTCCAGGTTAGATGTAGCCTTCATGGCCAAACAGTATCCTGAGTTTCCTGTTGAAAAGTGTCTTGTAAAGAATCAGATATATACTTGCTTTTCATAAGCAATAAGAGATTAATTCATAAATGATAAGGATTTGAGAGCAGGATGGGATTAAGAAGAGAACATGAAGGTTGGAGAGGGTCCAACTACGCTAAAGCAAAAAAAAAAAAACAAAAACAAAAAAACACCCACACATACCCTGAGGGTGATAAAATTAAGTCTTCAATTAAGTTACCAACCAACTTGTTTTGACATCCTTAGTCTAACCAAACACCCTTTTCTTCTTATCTAGCACCAGACATTTCATAAATTTTATGAAAAATTCTTTGACCTACTCATCCTTTTCATGACTATGACTCTAGCTCTGAATTATGTCTTTATCCCAACAACTGATTTCTTGGCACAGGGGTCAACATAATATGACAGAATGGCCTTTCTTGCTAAGTATAAGAATCTTCTGAGGTTTACAGAGTCATATTCCCATACCCATCACACCTACACATCAGCATTTTTGTACAGTCATTCATCCTGTATGATTCTTGGTAGCATTCTCTCTGAGACTTCTAACAAGTTATTTCATTCTCAAATCTGAGAACAGAGCACCCAGATAGGCAGTACTTGTTAGAATTTGACTGTATTTTCACACATCATTGTTGATGCCTTCAGTCAGGATGGACCTTGCATTGGATAATTATTATGGGGAAGACAGAAATTAAAATGGTGTTCATAGAGCAAAATGGAGCTTACAGCCAGTTAGAGGCTTAGCTTTAGTCTGTCATAATATGTACTGTATTAACTAGTCGTGAAAGTAATTGGAATAAACAATTGCAGACATTGTCTGAACCCTTTGTCCTCAGGAGGGCTTAGACATTCAGCCATGTTTTTGTGGAAAACAGTGTGAGCAAATAAAAAGGGCGCAGTGAAGTCACATACTGGCAGCAATCAGTCACTCAGCAAGTTCTGTAAGTCTCAAAGTACAAGAGATACTAAGAGTGCTATGCAGACTCAGATAGTACGATGTAGATTAGGTTAAAATGCAAAGGAGAAGCTTAAATGATATTAAAAAAGCACTGATTCATTGCACTTCTTCCTGTCTCAGAAGAAGAAAGACAAAGGAGGGAAAGAGAGAAGAAGATGATGAAGAACAAGGACAAGGACAAAAAAAAGCATGTGTCTGAGAAGGCAAGAATTAGAATTCTCCACCCTAGCAGTACATCCCTATTTCCTTATGTAATATTCCCATTCAACATTTCATAGACAAAAATAAGGAAGTAATGCCGCTGAAAAAAAAAAAACACACCCAGGTAGTATATATGAGTAAACAACAAACAAATAAAACAATTCTTCACCTCTTTTGTTCTTCCTGTCCTTCTATTCTCTACAGTGAATTCAAATTTAGAGAGCTCAGTCAGTAGACAGAAGTCTGCTATTGTGTTTACAGTCTGAATCTCAAAGTGTAGATTGTATTTCTTCAGGTGTGCATGTGGACTGTGAATAGAGAAGACTGTTCTAAGTGCTAGCAGGATAAATTAAATCTGTGAATACAAACAAACAATGTTTTTTCTTCAACAACACTGGTGCAGATAACAGAACAGGTTCAAATGGGCACGGACCATGGAGAACATCGAGTGGTGTGGCACACAAGACAGCTTAAAATGATATACTATACTGTTAACTTGCACTGGGTCAATTGCAACAGTGTAGGTTTCAACAGTGCTGTTTTATACCCAAGTAGAGACTAATTTGTGCAATTTTGGATTTCATTGTTTTGCCTTTATTTAGTCACTTAATTACTTAAAATATTCTTTAGCAATTCTCTGTGCTTCTAGTTCCAAAGTTTTAGTCAAGCTTAATTCTGCTATTTCTGTGTATACGTCATATTTAACTTACTTTTCCTTCTCAACAGCACCCAGAGATTGGCAGTGATCTATTAGGTTGTAATGCTATTTTAAATTACTTACTGCATTTCATAATGAATTATAAATCAGCACTTTATGTAGCAACAAGTTAACAGGTAAAGTCTCTTCTAAAAACTGTAATCATAGGATCATGTTCTGCATATCAATAAAAAATTAATGTAAAAGCTAAATAACTTTTCATGTCATGATACACTGGGAAGTTCCCAGCTACTTCATCATCTGTAAAGGAAAATAATAATTACCTGTGGGCATTCCCATTTTCTGGAAGTAGCAATTGTAAGATTCAAGTCTGAAATATCCAAAGCTGAATTTTGAATTTTGCAACATCCTTCCAGGAAAAGTATCAATAAGTTCTGCAGATTAAAACACTCCAGTAAAAACACCCAAACAGGACAATCCCATTTTCAGTTTATGACACAAATCAAAACTCAAAAGCAACAATAGTAGTGCAATTAACTACAGTAGTGAAGCAACTAAGATCAAATTTGCTAAGCATCTTTAAAGGCTCCTAGGATTTGTCAGTTTTACTTTGCAGCAAGGAAACTGGAAGTCCTAAGAGGCCAGACTCTAGCCGAGATAGATCCAAGCCTCATCCCTTAGCACCACAACAGGGAGTCTATTAACACTGACAAGGCTGACTGCCTTGGAATTGCAGTCTCTTAAAACACTAACTTTCTTGGCCCCAGTGGCACAAGGCCTCAGGACCCATGCCCCAGATTTAGGGAATCACCTCAGGACCTCCAGGTTTCAAGTGTCTGACATTTGTGTAAGCTACCAGAATCACCATGGCGAAATAGGATCTGAGTCCCTGTTGCTGGGGACCACAAAGACAGGCTACCTCATTAATGTTGTTGGAAGATTTTCATTTGTTACAATCACTTGTGTGTTTCTGAAGCAACAACAACAACAATTATGCAGATCTAAAAATAATTTGATCAAAAAGGCGTTATATATACCAATTGTAGCATCTAGTACCCGGGTATTATATTTATGAAGAAAATTTGTTGCATAGGAAACATCAAAATAAAAAGATTAGACAAAAATTTTGAACACTGCTTCCAAAGATGTACATATTTAATGGAATCCACCTTAAAATTTGTGTCTATGTTCACTTTTCTTCTTAGCAAGGATTATAAATGTAGTCATCTTTTCCTAACTCTTGAAAATTCTCCAGAACTGATGAAAATTCAAGCATGTATGAAAACAAGGAAGTCATTACTACCATATAAGCTTGAGATTGATTTTCACTATGTTTGTCAAGAACTTTGAGCTTCTTTCAAATGCAGTCTGTATAAACAGTTTGAAGCAGTATTTTTCCTAGATAGAAGAGATGACAGTGGTAATATACAGGACAGAAAACACTTCTCTGTTTAAACAATTTTAATGAGGTAGTACTTAAACCATTAATGAGTTGAGTAAGTGACTTTGATAACCACGAGTTAGTTAACAGGTCCCACCTATCTTGATTTCCAAGTTTCTTAACAGTAACAATTACACAAATAGATTCAGTATTATGTTCCTGATTGCCAGATAAATGAAAGATGCAAAAAGGAATCTAGTTAATGCCTTTATAATCACACACAATTACCTTAAAAGGATAATAAAAAGGAAAGATAAATGTTCAGAAGTTAGGAAATAGCAGACCTACAGCTACTTTTTCAATGTTAATTTAAGACCCTATGTAATATGACATTTATGTTTCATAGCTTTTTTTCCTGTCATTTTTAAAGCAACGAGTGGACTCTGCAAACAGACGAACAAATACTCAAGAGAGTATTTATGCTAGAGAATATTACTGCAGATTATAATGATATTTCATGTAAGATAGAGCTAAAAGGGGTGAGTTTCATAAATTTTATTGAGAGCAAATGACAGCTGAGATTTAGAAACCTTTAGTTCCTTCTTAGCCTCTGGAAGGAGATTGGCCTTAACAGACAAAGGTTCTTCCATTTCTCCATAGACTGACTAATTTACTGGAAAACTTCAGTATCTTCCCAGTCTACTCTTCCTGTATCCATGTCTTGACACTTCCCACAAATTGTCTTCACACTTCCCATAAACATTTAATCCAATTCTAGGAAGTTGTAATTACACATTCCCTGTATTCCTAAAGGACAGTAAAGTCTATATCTTAAGTAGCCTGAGACTGAATTAATAGCAGACTAAGGGGAGTTTTTGCCATTCTAGAAGCATGTTTCAACATTGCAAAATAAAGAAGGACTATAGAGCAAGCTCTGCCACTGGACACCTGATCATCAACAGTTAGTTCACTCTGGTTTTATTTCATATTTTCCCATGTGATGTATTTCAGACAAAGCCAGCACATAATTACTCTAGGAACTTCTCCCAGAAGGCTTTATATCCTCTGATACCCTACATGTTATCATGCCACATCTCACGGGATGTTATACATAAATTCACTTAAATACTGTTAAACAAACAAACAAACAAAACAAACAACAACAAAAACCCAAACAAACAAAGAATACTATCCAACCAAAAAAAAAAAAAAACACAAAACAAACAAACAAACACACCACAAACACTACTCAGGTGCATTAATGTGATTTCAGACAAATGACACAGAAAAACAGTAGCACATAGTATTAACCACCAGTTAGGCCCACAAGGTCCCAGATGAGTGGCACAAAATCAGACTTATGTAGGCTTGAGCTCAGGGAACATTCATTGGTTTCCTCTTTTTTTTATTATTATTTTTTTTTTATAATATGTCAAAAGTGTCAGAAAAGCAACGCTTTCAATCCTCCATGCAATGACAATGGTGAAAAATTGAAAGTACAAAGAGTTTCCCTTCTACTTTTCAGGACACATGTTCAGCTTCTAACAGCAACAGTAACAATAGTTACAGCTCATCTTAATCAGAAGTCCCTTTAAAGAGGACCTTTTCTTTATACATTTTTTTTTCATGAGAAAAAGGGAATGGGAGATGCTACATATAATAAAACTTTACTTTCTAGAGTACATTTTGAACATTTTCCTCAAAAATTTTTTTTCTTCTTTGATAGTATGCTAAAATGTTTTTAACAGTGATTGCTTGCTACATAGCTAAACTGGCCATATTAAAAAAAAAATAAAAATACTCTGAATATATTCTGAACCTCAAAGTTTCTTTTACTGCCTGCTGTGATATGTCTTTATACATCTTTACTTCTGAAAAAAAAATACAAACAACAACAACAACAACAAAAACAACCAAAAAAAAAAAAAAAAAAAAAACAGCAAAATTAACACAACACAGCCCTCAAAGATGCTTGCTTTACAGAGATCTTGTCAAGGTCTTCCCTGATACATTTGGTTAGTCCCTGCCCATATGTATTTGCTTCATCCTGAACAACCCTATGACATCTTCACATTGGCTTCATCTTTGGCACACTCTTACTTCTGTGTTTGGCATCACAAGGGGACAGAGGCAAGGTTTATGAGTGTGGGAGAAAAAGAATAGATTTTTTGCTAAAAACTGAACATGAGTAAGTATATTGATAACCTTCCCATGACAGTCTATATGGTCTGTTAGCCAGCTGATGCAATGGCAGGTACAATCAGCACACTGAGAAAAGATCCTAAGCACTGTACATGCACCTTGCTTTCTTTTGGATGCACAAACAAGGAGGGGAACACATTGCGCTTCAAAAGCTTCCCACTTCAGAAGATCAGGAGAGCAGGACCACAGGGCACACAGCAGGCACACCTACCTTTTAGTGCAGACACAGCTATTGTATCCTAGATAATAAAATTGGTAAGTCTGTTTCAAGCTAAAGACTAGGTTGACTAGCATACCAACTGATTTTCACTCTAATGCAAAATAGCTGCTTATATGGATGCTCTACATTATTCTAGAAATTGGAAAAGCTGTAGAGTGTATTGATAAATTTAGTCCTACAAGCTTAATTTATTAAATAAAACAACAACAAACACATGAAAACAGACTGAGATCACTTTTCTTTAAATATTTCATTCAGAAGTCATAAAGGCCTCTTAACCCTGATCCTTTCCGAGGTGCATAATATAGAATAAAATATTACTTTTTTTTTTTCTATTACTTGAAGAGTATGCATAAAATAAAATCCCGTAAGTCCAAATCAGGAAGAAAAACACAAATTTGCTGACAAAACTAGCACATCTAAAGCAACCATTTCAGTACAAATACAAAGCTCTAATCTTGTACAGAGGCTAGATAACAGAAAATTACAGAAGTCAGCTATTGTGCTACAGGTAGCAAATAATGCAAACATTTTAAATATATGTTGAAAATCCATATAAGTACAGAGCTTTGAATTTGATCCACAGTCTAGCAAAATAACTTTTGGCAGCTACACACTAACTAAAAGGCTGACAACTGAAAAGCTGCATGCTGTAGCACATTGAAAGATTTGTAATACAGAGCTTACTGAAACACAGCCACTAAGAATGTAGAAAAATGAGTTTATTATATCATATAATCTGATAAGTATTTACTGTATAGTTCAAGACTGAATCTTAATAAGGTTTAAGGACTTTCCTAGTTCACTTCCCCCAAAGAGTGTATGTTTGGCCAGTTTTTTTTTTTTTTTTTTTTTTTTTTTTTTTAACTGCAGGATGGCTTTAGGCAAAACAAAACAAAGAAATGAACAAAAAAAGCATACATTTTCTCCCCAAAACTGAAATGGCAAAAAAGCAGAGGTGTTAAAATACCTAAAATAAGTAAAAAGATGGGGGGGGGATTGTATGGTGATTTTAAGTTTGGATAATCATAACATTGTAAATACAATTAGTGATAGCGAACGCTTGTTTATAGTACTATTACTTCTACTAATTTATCATACTGTATGTAGGAAATGAAACAATTGCATTTGCATGCCTACAGCTCAAGTCTGTTTTATTTTCCACGGATCATCTATGTATCTAGACAGGTGTGTTGGCTTCAGGCTATTTTTAACTGCAAAACATCTGAAATCACAACTGTGAACTGGTTCTGCAGGTGAAAATATTCCTGACAGAGTATTTACGTTCAAACTGAAAAGTCATCTGCTACTTAAAAAAAAGTATATTAATGATTAACCATGACCATGGTTTTCAGAGTTGGCTTCCTGGCTGGGACCCATATTTCTAATTCTGTCTTTCAAAAGGACTGAGTTTTTCCAGTAAATATTGGGCTATTATTATCTAGGTGCTTAAATAAAACCTTTAGATACTGAGGATGAGGCATGGGAGTTTGAAAGCCTGCCCAACATCTAAATTAAATAGTATTGTGCCACAAACTGGTATGAATAGGAACTGCAAGATCTCAGAATGAAGACTGCAGCCACACCATCTGTCCACTCTGGGGCTTCAGAGACTCAAAAAGCTTAGCTTGAAAAATCCTAACAGCTCATACACCTGTTAAGAAAATACTGCTTGAAGGAGAACATGGAGCTCTTATGTGCACCACAATGAACTTCAATTCAGTATAAGTTTCTTGTCTGTCAAGATTTTTAACTATTCCTTTTCATAGCTTCAGGAAAAAAAATAAAAATCTGATGGGTTGCTGATCAGAACTGTTATTCTGATGGTGAAATCCCAAAGGGAAACATATTTCAGATATGAAGTATTCCCTCCAGAGTCCCTGGCAGTCACTGAAAGAAGAACTTCTTGATGTATAAAGACAGTGTCACCATTGTCAGAGAATACTACAGCAGGAAATGAACCACAAAATAAAAGCAATGTCTCTCTTCCTAGGAATCAAAATAGTTTTTTTTTTTTTTTTCACCTAAAAACATTTTGGAAAATGAAATCCTGATGGAACCTTGCAAACATTATGAGAAAAAAAAAACACTCATCTAGTTTGTTTTTTGTTTTGTTTTGTTTTTTTAACGTGCATATACTTACACAATTAGACTAATAATTTATAGAAAGCTTGAATGTACACAACACATAGAAAAGGTCTCCATCAAGAAATCAAAATATATTTTTATAGAAGGTGGAATAATGTACAGTTCACAGCCAACTTAACTTTTCCAACAAATGGAGCCATAAATGCAATTTTCTGTCCTTTGCTCTGAAGAATTAATTTTAAGGTATTCATATTTTTCTTCAAGTACATCTTAAGTCTCAATTAAACCACAAAAAGCTACAATAAAGTAACATTAAGAACCAACTTAAACCCATCATAGTAAGGAAATTCAGACTTAAGCTAAAAATTTCATCTCACTCCTCATCTTTAAATCACTCTGTTGTGGTTAGGAATTGTGTGGCTTGGAGAAGTGTGTGATCTTTCATACCACGCAGCACATATGTTCCAGTGCTTAGGTTAAGGGAAAGTCAGAATTTTTAGCCTTAACTCTGAATTTCTTTACCTTTGAAGGCTTAACTCAAGCATCTATAATTACTTTAACATGAGCTTTTTATGCACACACACATATATATATATTTCACTCTGGACTAGAAAGTGGAAATTGTAAAGCTCCTATTTGTTGTGTACTTCAATGGCACTCTCAATTTAAAAGATTGAGCACCGCTTACTACATGAAACTGAATATATGCATTTTTAAATGGCACTTAGACATGAGTGGCTTAAATGTGGTAAAAAAGGCTTACACATTCCCAATATAAGTTACAAATTCAAACATTCAGGCATGAAAATCTTTTCCCTAAGTTGTTTTCAAGCTTCATCCTTTTTTCTGCAATAACTAAAGCAAAGCCACAGTAGCTGCAGCCATTTGCATCTAAGGAAGAGATGTTTTGCTTTGGTGATATAGTTAATGAGTCTAAAAATATTCAGTATAATAATTCTGTCAAAGCCCCCACAGTCTCCTCAATGAGCAGAAGCCTGCAGGATTCCAATGGGGAGCCAAGTAATGAGCTCTCAGCATTCGCTCCCACACCGTCCAGACGAAATATACTCGGGCCTCGACGGTTCCACATCATTAGCAACATGAAACAAAGACACATGCTTGACTTTAATAAGCGACTAAAGTTGCTGGCTTATTAGGCTGTCACTGCACATAAACTCTATTTCAGTGTGACAAAACAGTTCCCTGCAAACAAAAAAAAAGGATTAAAAAAAAAAAAAAAAAGAAAGAAAGGAGGGGAGCACTTTTGCAAACAGAGGTTGGTGTGATTTAATGTGGTAAGTGATTGAATGGATTTGAACGAAGGCACATGGGAAGTGATGGGTTTCTGACACCGACTCTCACGGGCACGCTGCAGACTGCAGTTTCACTGCTGGAAACGATGGTTACGGTGGGCTGCAGTGATCAGACTATAGGCATATGTGACTGAGTTTTAGTTGATATTCCTGCAAGACAGGAAGTGAAGAAGCTTATTTCCCACTGGGAAAAGGTTCAGGCATGATTAACTTGGGCATGACCAAATAGGTCAATGATATGACAATGAGTGTCTAGCACAACAATTAAGTGGGAAAATGTGTGTGATTTGTTTCTTCTTGTTCTTCACATACCAATAATGCATTAGCAAGGATTCATTTAATCTCTTTCATTATATAAAAATTGATAGCAACACTGTGTGGTAGCCTTAATTTGAATATATTCCATTAAATTATATTTATCACTTCAGCAACATAGTCACCTGATGAACACTCTTCAGTGTTTAAACTTTAATGATTGATCTACAGGACTACTGAGGAGTTTTTTAAATCTTAATTTTTGCTACAATTATACCTATATACAGAGAAGAAAATATAATATTAACATTTAAAGAAAGTTGAGCTTTGATTTTAAGAAAACTTAAGCATTAGAGATGTGCAGGGAAAAATCCTCTTGTGCCATAAGCTTCTTCCCAAGTTCAACATTCCCCTTTTTCATTTGAGGGTGACACTGATATTTCTGTTTTGTTGTTGTTGTTTTAATTTTTATTATTATAAATTATTTAATTGTTGTTATTGTTTCATATGAAGAACTGGTGAAAGAAATTAACAGAGGGGTTTGCTTATGCCAGAAGAAATCACCAGCAGGTGGCTATGCCACTCATCTGAAGGTGGAAGGATCAAACTCAGGTTCTCTGTTATGTTTTAAATCAGAGCAGAATTGGATATTTTCATGCATTATAGAGTCAGTAGTATAGCTTAAACAGAAGCAAATGAGAAAAATCTATACATATGTATTCAGTTGTCTGGACTTAAAAAATCCATATAGGTTATTTGAGATGGATGCTAAAGTCCCAGTCTGCACTGGGTTTAAGGAACACAGTACAAGTAGAAATTCTTATAAGACCCTATGTGCCTGTTATAGCTTCTAATAAAGTCCTACAAATAATTCAGTTCAAAAAAACTGCCATGTTTTCAAGGAAAAAATAAATTCTTAACCAGCTATGCTCAGCTTTTAAAAATATTTATTTTATCCAGAACACTTTTCACAAATGTCACTCACTTTCTGAGCTAATTCTCAGACCCTTTTGCCAGTGGTAACATGCCTTCAGGAGGGAGACACATTAAAAACATTACTGACATTTTTATGCACACAATGGTAGGGATATTTAGGAGAATAATGTATTGACTAAAGTGTAAAAAAGATCTATAATTAGTGGGAGTTGTATAATAGGAGCTTCACTGTTGATTCAATAATTTGCTGCATCACAATTTCCATGGGAGAAAAAAAAAAAAAAAAAAAGTTTATCATTTGAAAATGTGAATTTTAACCTAAAAGCAGTGGTTAATCGTGTTTTTTATAAAACAGGAAGTGCAAGGAACCCAGAAAATGAAGAGAAGCAATGAGTTGGTCTTCCAAATTAATCTCTTATCAATACCTAACAAGAAGAAATAATACATAAATAACAATGAGAGGGTACATTATAGCAAAAAATACAACCACTTGCTAATTTCAGACATGATCGTAGGATACTAACAGTTGGCAGTATGTGCAAAAATCAGCCACGATGCTCAGAAACTAATTCTGGAAACTTAGTCAGGCCCAGCTGGCTAATTACTGGATATTTACCAATATCAGCACAGCCACAGAGTTTACGTGACTATGGGAACATAGCTCTGAAGTGCTGCAATGTGTGTAGAGAGGACACACATCAAGCTCTCCGTCATTCCATACAACAGTCCCAACTGCCTGCCTTTCCCTAGAAGGCTGGTAACATGGACAAGACAGCCAATCCACCAAGAGCTTTCCCAGATACATAGAAAAAGATGGACTGAAATGCCTATGTGAACCTTGAAAATTCTTAGCTCTGCGAGTGCTAGCATGTGCTGCTACCCACTTCTGACCAACATACAGCTTCGTAGTCAGATGCAACCAGCATACAGCAAATACAACAGATACAAGTAAAGCAAATATAATTTAAAGAAATTTTAAAACTTCTAAGAGGATATTATATGGAGAAGCTTCCAGGTATGTAGTTATTCCATATTATATGGAAGCTTTCAGGTATGTAGTTATTCAGCTCTTGTCTAGACACAGCTAGTAAATACTAAACACCAATACTGTCAGAATTACCACTGCAAGTTCAATAGAGCATGAAGCTGACCTAGGAAGGCTAGGTATGCTCATATGTTTATTTTAATCATGTCTGACATTTTTTTCTAACTGATATTGTTCATTTAGAATACTTGAAAAGTTCCTATAACTTGTATAGCAAGTTAAATGAATACTTGAAAAAAAAAAGGAAAAAAATAATTTTCCTTCAGCAATAATACACTCACAATCCATAACTAACAGGAAGACAAACAATCCATATTTGGCACAAAATACTGAAACTGTCTTTATACCCTGGTTCCCAGTTGATTTAAACCTTCATTAGAAAATATATAACTGTTAGTGCAGAACAATAGAAATATCCAGTGTAATAAGAGTAAATTATATATGAATGAGAGCCAGACACCCTTTGACACACTGCTGATAAAACCCCTGGCTTCAGGCATACTACTGAATTGGAAACTCTGTTGGGGTAGCACCCCATACAGAATAATGTGAGAAGAAAATCATATTGTAATAAATTTATCTTAGTGACAATTTTATGCACCATTCACTACTGTTAATTTAATAAAATACCCTTGCAGGGTATCTGCCCAATGTGTCCCAGATTGCATGTTTAAATACCAGACTTAAGGCAGCAGCTGGACTTCACTGCACTGATTATCAGCTACTGAATTGTGGCTGACAGTACTTTTAATGATCATGGGCAATACTTTAGAAAATTACAGCATTCTAGCTTTAATTCTAAACTGGAACTGTCTCATCGTTTAATTCTGGAAGGAAATTATGGCTGCAGGAATCTGGGTTTCACACAGAGGTTCAGAGTAGCTAAAGATCTTTCAAGTACCAGAGAAATTCTCCTATGGCTTGTTTGCTATACTTTGATCACCTTGCATCTAAGTAGAAGAAAATGTGTGATGAAGGAAAGGGGAACTGATTTTATCTTATATACTTTGAGTTAGTTTCTTTAATTAACACTTCACGTTCCTATGTGTTCCTGTACAGGTATGTTAGAATTGTGACTGTTTAAAACATTTTTGTAAGGAGATACAGGCTTAATTTCTTTGTGGTCTCTGTTGTTCATCACAACCTTTCCTGTATAGGAATAAAATATGTTCACAAAATATTGGCTAAGGAAATTAAAGACAATCCCTTCCACAGGATGCTCCACATGGCAGAGGGAGAAATTAAGCATCCTAAGCCTTTTTTGCCTCCCCATAATAAAATACAATAAATTAAAAAATAAAAATAAAAAATTGCACATTGAAATATTTGTTGGGAATAGCATCTTCAAAAGGTAGAAAGTAATGTCTAATCCCTTAATGAACATCAACATATTAGCACGAAAGCAAGCTGGTTACCTGCAATCTACCTGTGTCTCTCTGATTTGCTGTCTGATACAAAGGTTGTTGTTGCTGCCTGTGTTCTTAGTACATTGAATAAACAGTGCATACACACTGGCATTGGGGATTATGTACACTGCAAGACCTTTAGAGAATTTAAAAGGTACGCCTATCTTAGCTACTCTAGAGTTTCTGAACATTTACAAAAACTGTTATTACTTAACTAGCTGGGAGGCAGGCAGACTATATTTAAAGAGTTAAGCACACATATAAAACATCAGATTTTACATTGCTTAGGGAAGCTACTAAAGTAGATTGAGCTCTCATTGAATGAAAAATTGTTTTTTAAAAAATCCATGTATCAATGGCATCACATAGTACAATCTAAGGCAAGATGAAGCTCAGTTAGCTATTCATGAAAAAAATACTTCCACCTTTAATTCTTCCCCCAAAGTCTTGGAAAAATCTAAGAAACTTCCAGAAGTGTTCATTCTTGCCCAAATAAATTTATAGTCCCTGATCATTCAATAGCATAATTTTTTGAGTACGAGTTTTGGGAACAACATTGGCAGGTTGATGATTTAATGTAAAAAATCCAAAAGCATATGTAAAACTGAAGTTGTCAGAGGCTTTTGACACATGAAAAGGTTACCATGCATCAGCTGCTCTGCTGCTGTGTCACTTAGTTGCTGTGCATTCTTTTACTCTGTAACGAGTGCTCAACACAAGGTAATTTAAGGCATGCACAGAAATACTACGGTGTTGTTTAAAAGGCTATATAGACTTATCAAGAGCATCACAAGACATGGTATTTATGTCTCTAGTTAAATAGTTTGCATATCTGCATAAATTCTCTCAATCTATCTGTATTGTAAGTGCATCCACATCTGACTGGAAAATCACTTATCCCTCACTCACAGTATGATAATTTACTATACTTCTGGTACATGGTACTATTTGCTGAACTGTGCACACAGGCACTTACCATTGTGTGGCTGATGGACAATAACTTGTTCGTGTGTCAAAAATCAGGTCTACTTTATCCTTGAGGAAACTTGTATATGGTAGTCTGCCATTAAAGCTTGTAATTTTGTTCTGAGTTATGTTAGTGTGACAAAATATTTCAGCTCCAAACGTGATAATGATGTACTCATATCGAAAGTCTTGTTATTTAGCCTGTTAAGTGGATCTTGTGAAATGTGTTCCTCTTTCTATATTTTGCACATATATTTGCAGAGCAGAGAAACAAACTCTCTCCAGCTGGGCAGATCATTTAACATCTACACTATGAAGGACACGATCTGGATCTGCAGGATCTGGATCTAAGGTAAGCATTCAGCTCTCAGGTAAGCATTCAGCTCTCACTGATGGAGACTGGAAGCAGATATAAGGAGGTAGCTCTAGTAGAACCCCCAAATTGCTATGGTGAGCTGAGACCAGCTATAAGAATAAACTCTGCTTTCTTCTTGCTTTTACTTAGTCTTAAAAGCAGAGACAGAGGAAAATGCATAGAATAAGACTCAGAATTCCTGGAATCAAATCTGTTTTAACATGGATCCTGGGTACTGTTTTCTCCTATAAGTATGTCCATCCTCAGTATGGATAGGTTTATAAAGGGGACTGAGTAAACTAAAGAAAAGGAGTGAACAACTTCAATAAAGATTGTAATTCTGTCTGTAGAAAGGCCTTTACTCTTAAAAATGCATGTAAAGTTTTAGATGGCTACATCCCTGCAGTGAAGCTGTTACAATTTGGGGTAGGAGCAGAGAAGCTGAGCCTTGCTCTCACAGTTTTGTTGAGACTAAGTCCTTATTATTGCAAGGCCCAGAAATACTAGTATTTAGATAGGTCAAATGTATGATTCTGGTACATCCCTAACTGAATTTTCTGGTTGAAAGCCATTATGCTAGCATGCATGTTCACACTGCTTCCTGAGTTCCTCCTTCATAAAATTTGATAGAAAAATCAGACGACAGGAAAAAAAAAAAAAAAAGGTTCCTCAACAGGCTTCATTTGGTGTCTGTATACAGGGAGATCAAGGTCCTAACTAAACAGAAGATACTCATCTCCTATGTTGGGCAATGCCTGAAAATCCTAGGAAGAGACAAATATTGGCATGGGCTCCTCTATGACATATTGCACCCAAAAATTTCCTTCTGATGTGAGAGACAGAGTTTATCTGATACTAAAAGATCCTACAAAAAAAAGAGTCTCTACTCTTTGATCCTAGTGATGCGAAGAGGAAACATTTTCTGAAAACACTGTTCTGGACTTGATACAGAAAGCTAACCTTTCTACAATATTTTGTTATTTATATTCTTCACCATAAAAGGAACATTAATTTGTTATGGTAAGCAACAAAAATGTGCATCTGGCAGTTATTAGAGATAGACAGAGGAACATTTAAAATTTCACTTCTCCACCAAAATAAGTCTTCTAAAATTTCATTTAACTGCCAGATTTTTTTATTTTTTTATTTTTCCAGGAAACTATTTCCGGAAGCAATTTCTGTTTTCTCATTAAATATGGATAATTTCTGAAATTTTCATAATCTCTACTGTTTCTTAAATTAATTATGAGTTAGTACATTGCATGATAACATTAACAGGGACAGACCATATTTAATATGACAACATATTTTAAATATAACATTGCAATATATTGTGTAAGTCACAATATGTCTTTCATACAATGAATAAGAAAAATGTCAACATTTCAAAGTAGATGAATGGCTTTGCATTTTTTCTTTCACAGGAAATTTAGAGTGTTTTTTTTTCTTTTCAATATAATGTTAATATTTTTAAAAATACTGCAACTTCCTGCTTCTAGCCAAGTTTAGTAGATGATAATTTAGATTTTCATGGCATAATAGTATATACTTTTCTCATTAATACAGTACACTAGACAAAACTATCAGGTGCATAAATATTTAATACTATCCCATGCGAAATTCCTCATTAAGCTCAGTTATACATGCTGGTACAAGAGGATTCAATTTCTATTCCCAAACAAGGGGCTTGGTAAAATACAAAACACTGATGAACCTGATGTTGAGTATAAAGGATAAGGGACAGTGTGAATAAAAACTTAAGGACATATCATTAATGTATCAATTTGAAGTCTTGCTTCAGTGGACTAGATAATGAAGAAAAAGTACAGTTGTCCACTATAAGAGAAGAAAAACACAAGTTCCAACTTGAGGAGAGAGATTTCTTTGCCAATATAACTGAAATGTTCAGGCTGCATCTTTTGAATGACATGTAGCTATCACACAGCTCATATGCATCTCTCTTGCCTGAACTATAATCAAGATGAGGGCAATGCTGAGCTAGAAATTGTAGATGGCCAAACATGAGGAGCAATACAACAAGGACTGCAGAGGTAAATGTTAGGTTGTCTGGGGACCCATTGACCAATTTGACCAGAGCTACTCTGAAATGGAAAGGTGGGAACATGGTGATCTTCATGCTCTGTAGCTTGCAGACATACTTTAGCGTAAGTTTAAGGATTGCTATGGCATGAAAGACTGGCCATCTCTGCATTAGGAGGAGGATCTCCTCTAGGAGAAAAAAAAAGATTAAGATACATAGTCTTCACTCTTTATGAAGGCATGGTAATTAGAGATCAACTAATACTTACAGTATCATCACCATCTCAATCAAGGAGTTGAACCGGTGGAGTGAAGATGCAAGAAGGTGAAGTGACTATTGACAATACTAATTTCTATAAGCTGAAAAATAAATATAAAGAATTGTGCTCTGACTCCTCTTTTAATTGTAATGTCGTGGAAGCTCCCCAATTTAGGCAAGGTGTTTGTAATAAGTAAACAATAGTACCATTTCTTCCTAATTATGCTTTCTAAGAAAACCTAGTTACACAAGCCACTCGTAAAGATATTAAGATTTTCTGTCTAAAATTAAAATTGTTCTGAATTTATGTAAAGTTCTATCCTCAAATAAATGCTTCTGATGATGTGAAGATTCAGAAAATGCTTCAACAGCAATAACTGGGATGGACGCTGTGTTATAATAATTTGGATACACTTGACTAATGCAGTTATTCGCAATGAGGTTGGCACAGTGCCCAAAGCGTTGAGCAAACAAATACAGCAAGACATTCAGTTTAGAGCCTTCCAATGCTGCAATGAGATCTTTGTTTGGTCCAGGGGTATAGTGGACACTATAGTGTACACTATAATCAAAAACTGCTAAAATATATTTATATTTCTTTGTTAAATTCACCAGTATGTTTTATATAAAAAATGCTGGTGAGGCACAAGCATTTTTAATCAAATTAGTATGCAACATAAGGCAGCTGTGTATTCAAATGGGTTTTTAAGCAATTTGGTTGTTTTCTTTATAATAACAGGAAAGAACATTTTGATTTTGAAGGTGACAGAGGCAATATTACCAGAATTAAACAATCTGAATTAGCTTTTTCATGAAATGTAATATGTTTTATGCTTTTAGATGGGATGCTCCACTGCTTTCAGATGAGCCTTTCACTGTCACAGTCAATGGCCAGGAACAGAATAAGCTCTGGAGGTAGGATTATCCTCAAATTTAATTTTTTTAGAAGGAGCTAATGGCAAATGTTTCTAGCAAACTTTAGGTGCATCTATGTTATAACTAGAGAACCAAGACAGGATATTAAAAGAATAGGTAAGTATGAAATTAGTAAACAAAGTTTGAAATTTTGATTATCTTGAATTTGATGCTTGAAATAAATATAATCTCTAGAAAGCTAATATATATATAAAACATTATACAGTATATACATGTACTTTAGTTTTCAGAAGCACAAAGGAAGAAAGTAATAGTAATCATTTACATGTATGATATAGTGCAAAAGGAACATATCTTAAAAAACTTTTCTATATTAACTCGTGGAGTATGATAGAGATATCTGCAGGGAGTGAATGTAAATGTATGTTCGTTATACCTCAGGATGAGGAAGTTTTCTTCTGTTCTATAAAATTGTAGTTTGAATCAGAGACACAAAAGGAACTACCTCACTACTTCACATGTAAAAAATAATTATCTGGAAAATAACGTGGTGATTCATATCATTCATTGACTTTGGAATCAAGTGTTCTGAGCATACAAATAAAAAGTATGTTTTGTTGTTGTTGTTTGTTTGTTTGTTTGTTTGTTTTTCAAGTGTTGTTAACAATGGTTGTTTAGCAAATCAGATTAGGTTCTGTCTAACTGACCCTTCATCACAAGCCCCCTAAATCCCCCAGGGGGTTTTCAAATGTGCCAATCCCTCCTTTAGAGAAGCCCACACAGAAGTATCTGTGTGTGCCTACAGAGCACATCTGGTGTGCCTAAGACCTTGGAGTAGTGAATGATTAGAGCTCCACCTTTCTATACACTTCCTGACATTTTCTGCAGTAGAATGAAAACCTGGGGACAGAATTATCAGTAGGATGGGATTCTTTTCAGCACTGTTTTAAAGTAACTAGTCTGAATTTGGACTGAAATGATAGAGTATTCACAGACAAGATTTAAAAAATACTCTTCGTTTATGAACCTCTTCTTGAGTGCTAGCTACCATTCGTCTGCCCTGAATCTTCACTGGGCTTGTGGCAGACATGCCCACTGAAGGCTATGTATGAGGTATAAATTCCTTGGGAAGGTGGTTCCCTTCCGCAGGATTCTGCAAAGAATTTAAAAACTTTGCAAAGAGTAGCAGCAGCTCATAGATCTAAAAGTATGTTTTGCAAGATATACAGATTTACTGAAATCAACGTGCTCATGGTCACAGAATAATCCTTTGTGAAAATCTTATTTTAGACTATGTAGCCTTGAATTTTCAATTTCTTTTTTATTTATTTTTTTATTATTATATTATTATTATTTTTAAATACCGTGCATAACTGCCATCTATGCCTGCCATACAATGCCATATAACATCAGAGAGACATTAAGCGACTAAAAGCTTGGTTGTGTCGCATTCTTCCTGGGAGTAGCCCAGAAAGGAGTTCTGGTGGGATTCTGGTATGCAGAGAAAAAAATAAATAATCAAAGGCTACTGTGGGAAGTGCTGGAAAAGGAGACTGCTTGGGTGAATGTCAAAAAATAGTCATTATTTCAGTGGATCAGATACAAAAGGAATTTTTTGCAAGACTGTGTAGAGCAGATACAGCATATGTTCTGTCCATAAAAAGACAACAGAGGAAGATATAAATACAAGATGAAATTTCAAGAAGGGATTTTTTTCTTGCGGTCATTGTTGCTGTCTTTATACAGTTATTTGGAAACATTAGAATGGGAGAAACACATTTGGAACCAATTAGAGGAAGCAAGTGAGACCACAGAGGAATCAACGCTGCATCTCAATAGAAGAACAAGAGGAAAAACTCTTGTATGATCTGGTGGTACATCAACATGCAAATCAGATTGCTACCGTTTAAAATGATGCTTGGGCTTCTCTCTGTCCAATATGGTGTGTTTAGCCAATTTACTCTCATCAGCTGAAGAAAACTAAGCATGCATCCCTGACATCAGAAAGGTAAGTACCATCTATGTTGCCACCCACATAATTAAATGAATAAATAAATAAATAAATTTTGAAGGCAACCTTTGAAATACAGTCAAAAAGCTTCATAAGGCAACCAACAGATAATTATTAAATAGCTTTTCCTATAATTTTATAATCCCCAGGAATTAAGTTAAAGATATAGCTAATATAGGATCTGTAATCACATGGGAATAGAGGTAGAGCATCCAGCAATATGTCAAGACAGAATTATTCAGAAAACTTCAGGCCATTAGTGTTAGCCAGGATTCTTTTGCAAGAATATTACTGGAAATAATGGTATGGGACAAGATTACAAGACATTTAGAGATGGGTGATTTAGTTAAGGGCAGACAGCATATATTCACTAAAGGTAAATTATGTTTGACAAATTAGCTTGAATCTGATTATTTTAATGTTCTGTGGGTGAAAGAACGAATTAGTATCTCCAATTTATCTGATTCTCAAAACTGTATTTGATATTTGACATGAAAGAGACCAAGTTTACAAAAGGAGAATTACAGGCAGTTATTCAAATAGAATGAAAATTATCTCAGGAAAATGAAAGAGTCTGTCAATTAACAATAACACTTCAGGTGGAAAAACGTATACAATCAGCAGTCAATAAGCACCACTTTACTTGACCTATTACACAAATTGCACTGAAATCAATG
The DNA here is from genome assembly GCF_963932015.1 of Anas acuta. Taxonomy (NCBI): domain Eukaryota; kingdom Metazoa; phylum Chordata; class Aves; order Anseriformes; family Anatidae; genus Anas; species Anas acuta. The sequence continues at coordinate 113,661,732 of NC_088980.1, read as the reverse complement.
TCAAGAGTGGCTAGATATAGAGGTAAGATGTATTAAGACTAACAATATTACACTGGGTTACTGGGAAGTGGATAGTAAAGCTACATCAACACAGTTTATCTCTGAAAATTAAAACAGTTCTGATGCTTTTTCATAATGTAACTCCTCATTCCCACCTCCTTCTTTTTTTTTTTCTCATTTATTTTCAATTAGTCATTTATTCTTCTATTCAGCAAATCCTTTTTAGAACCTGTGAATATGTTTATTTGTTTTTTTTAATAGTGATAGATAATTTTAAAATATTTACACGATGAATTTATTGCAACAGATCCCCAAATGTGGATTTATCTGTAGTGATCTAGAATGAATCATATCCAAGAGCATGAATGAATCTGCTACAGCTGCTCCCTAGAGAAGAGGATTTCTAGCCTAGGCCATTGTTAAATTTCTGTCTTTGGCTTGTGGCATCACAGTCACAACAAATAATCACAGTCCAATATTACAAGCATCTTTCATTTATTTTTATAAGTGAGACACATAAAGAGATCTTTGCATCTTCTTCCAGAATCGATATGTACTATGGAATTACGGTTTTTGAAAGTACTTGGTATGTCAAATTGAAAAATTCTGCCAACAGTGTTCAATGGAAAAGGCAATATAAATGCTAAAAAAGACATGTGACAGTATGTGGTGTTTCAGCTCCATGGCAGTGTGAAAAAGTATTGGCCAGGGCCAATACAAGGTGGCTCTCTTGTTTGACGGATGCCCAGCTGTGTTCCCTTCCTTCTTGTCTTGCACGGGGGACATGCATGTGTGCAACTTGGCAAAACCATCATGTAAAGTGCAGATGTGGCTGCAGGTTAACTGGGTTTTGCCAGTTTAGTTTTCTGCCATACCAGTTCTCTAAGCTGGTGCTCAAAGCAGGCACACAACCAAAATGAGGGAGGATCCAGACTGCAGCTGCAATGATTTAGATTTGCTGATGTTGTTATGATTGTCCACAGGACATAGGAGCATGCACAAAAACTGAAAAAAAAACATTACCCAGAAGAAAGCAGAAAGCTAGCTGAAGGTGCAAATTGCCATAAAATTGAAGCGCAAATAGAGTAAACATGGTCTTTTATTTACAATTATCATTATTTGTGTCTGGTTTTTCTTTTTTGGATATTCCAAATTAGAGCTCATACTTACAGACTTAACCTGATATCAGACAAGAACAATTTTAAAGAGCTTTTAAAGAACTTTGATTACTCTTTACTGAAGAGGGAGTGACATTACAAACCAGACATTTGGGATGGTTAAACAAGAGTTCCAGTCTCCCACCACATACATCGACACTGTAACCAGAAAATAAGGAAAAAGCTTCTTTTTATACTACATAGCCTGGGTAGGATCAGGAATGCCAGAAATAGGCATGACTTCCAGTGATGGCTGGCAGCTTAGGAACTTCCCCAACATGCAGTAATGTAGGGGGACAAAAGCCTGAACCCTGAAAATCATGGGGGACTACACTCTACTTGCAGGATTATTTCAGGGTTAAGGGTTCTCAAGAATTGGAAGACTCACATTCACATTCTCACTGTCTCATTTACAGCAGCGATTTGAAAGATGTCAGTAGCAGGCCCAGCCCTGAGACCTACATCATTCTGGGATTTCTTCCTTCAGCATCACTGATGAAACTGCCTCTTTTAGCATAATTTACTCAAAATTTCTTGTAGACCATGGTTCTGCTGTTAGACAGATATCTTAATGACTATTTCATCCTTTTTGTCTCCTCCAAAACTAATTATTCACAGTGTGTGAGTACAGTGAGAAACTGAGACAGATTTAGCCAAGGATAATTTGTAACCTGGTCATTCAGGCAAGTGTTCTTGGGAAAGGAGGGAATTTTATTTCCAATCATTTTGTCAGGATACTTGAACCTGGGAGGATACTAAGCATCTGAATTATTGACATTTAAGTGAGGAAGTACTTATCTCCCTTTATGAAAAAATATCAAATGCCCTTTCTGCTTGAACCCATTTATTTCCAAATATTTTTCATTTTTAATCAAGCTAAACTGTTTTTTTTTTCCCTCTGGCATTTCTGTTTCCCTTGTCCCAAATTCTAAAAATCTTAGTTTAAATTACTCTGAATAAGATTTTTAAAATCCTTCATATTAATTTCTAACTAAAAATTTATGTGCACAGCTCTGCTCTACCAATTGGTGGTACAATCCGTCAGGTTATAAAAGACTTTTATCTTATAATCTTACATTCCAGTCTCTTCAACAGTTTTGATTTTTGTCTTTGTTGTGGTTTTTTTTTTTTTTTTTTTACTTGTAAATAATTAGTTAATGAAAGCGATACAGCTGATTTGTTAATACTGTGTAGACATTTTAGACACATAAAGTGAAGACATTTTAACCTCACAGATACCATCATTAGCAACTACTTCTAAATTTCCCAAGCAAGCAGAAATAAAGCCCCTAGCACTGTAAATAATTGCAAGTGACAAAGCCTGATAAAACTGAGGGGACATTTGACTTACTGTCACTAGGAGATGGTAGAGGAATCATGACATCATAAGTCCCTCATTCTTTTCAGACATTGTTTTGCTGACAGGAATCAATGTTAGTCATATTAGTAATTTTATATTTTTCATCTATGGATCCATTCTAGCTGTCCTCTGCTTAAAGCCTTTACTGTTCTTGGGAGACATTAGTACTTGGGTACTTTGGCATATCTCTCTAGAACAGGCTTTCACTGCTGAACATTAGAGATACAATTGCAGCAATTTTGTTCTTTATATCTGTGATTTCATATTCTGTTGGCTTACCACAATTTTAAAATAATTCTTACAAGATTTTAGTAGCCAATTTTCTACATAGGTAAGAACAACACTGTCAGGAAATGGTTGGTTGGGAGATTGTAACTCAGTGAACTCCTTTCTGTTTTTATATTTTTTCCTCTTGTTTATTTCAGGAATTTTCATCTAAATGATGAGGAGGCACATATGATTAAAAATGTGCACCCCAGCTTGTTAATGGAATGCTTTCCAAGAGCTAGTGCTTAGTTTCCTTGTTATTTTTAAGAGAAAACCCAGTTTCCGACATTCACTGCAAATCACTACATAGAGTGATTTCTTTTAATCTCAGCATTAGCAGTTTCAGGGCACTGCTGGGTCAGGAGAACGAGACACCTGCTCTTATGTTCCCTTCTCAATTCCATTGTTACATGCAGTGGTAGGTGGTAAAATATTGAACGGGATAGTTTGTGTGCTTAGCATGCCCAGGTGGCCAAGAAGGCCAATGGTATCCCAAACTGCATCAGAAATAGCAGGACGAGGGATATACATGGCATTGATGACATTGTCCCTCAAATATTGTGTTCAGTTTGGGGCCCTTCACTGCCATAAGGATGTTGAGTTGTGCAAGCGAGTGCAGAGAAAAGCAATGAATCTGGTGAAGGGACAAGAAAACAAGATGTATGAGGAGCAGATGGGGGAATTGGGGTTGTTTAGTCTGGAGAAAAGGAGACTGAGGAGAGACCTCATTGCTCTCTACAATACCTGAAATGAGGTTGCAGAGAGGTGAGTACTAAGGGACATGGTTTAGTGATGGTACTCAATAGGCCAGGTTGATGGTTGGACTTAATCAGCTTGAAAGTCTCTTCCAACCTAGATGAAAATCTCTATGTTTCTGTGATTCCACAGATGTTGCTTATGTATAGTGTTGTGCTATTCAAACCTTGCACAAGGTGCAGAAGCCATCCATTCTTTTGCTCTGATGTGAAGCTAAACAGCTTTTAACAATCAATAGTGATAATATTATCACCCAAAGTTCCATTATTTATACTATGAAGGTGTATCACTCTGAAGAGGTGAATGAATGCCAGAACTGATTCATAGATGACATTTACCAAAAGAGTTTAATCCATGTAGTTAGTCTTTGTTGTGAGATATCTGTTTTTCATAAGATCTCAATCCTTGTTTTCTTAATACTAACAAGACCTTCAAACAAATCCATATTAGGCTATTCTCTCTGTCTTTATGGAAATGACTGATTTGGAAAGCTAATGGAATTCATACCATGCATTAGTTTCTTTCTACACCGTGTTTCAAAGAATCAAGTGATTCTGCTTCCTCACTTCAAATTTCTATTTAAGCATTCTCTTATTTCTTAAGTTAATATTAGAATTAGTCATTAACATGTCTGGTCGCCACAGCGCTGTCTCTTTTCATAGTATTTCTTATTGCCTGCATATGAGAAGGCACTTCTACCAGCTTTACTCACGAGATGGGATATTATCTATATGGACTCACTTGAACATAATAAGATTGCTGACAAACCAACAGTTCCTTTGAGATGGTTGCTTATGTACAATCACATTCTGCACATGAACTTCTACTTGTATGAATCTTCTAGAAAATAAATTATTCAATTACCATAAATTGTAAAGTGGATATAGGATTGGAGCTGGCCAGTACCTTATTGGATTTCTTTTTGCATTCTGAATTGAAATACGATGGACATTTTTTTTTTTGTTTTCCAGTTAATTGGTTGGCTTGTTTGTTTTGTGTGTGTGAAACAAAAAGCTTGGAATATACATATGTTTATTTATTTATTTTTCAGAAATACAAACATAATATTTCTATGATGAAATATGTTCCCTGAGATTCCTGATGGACACAAGGATCTTAACAGTTTCATAATTGATCTAGACTTGAGGGAAGTAATGAAAACTGAGAAGAATAATGATTGTTAGAACAAAAAGTTGTTATGATTTCTTGACTTCCAATCTCTATGACAATTTAAAGGACTCATGGCATACAAGTCTTTCTGAACTGTCTTTAAGCCTGTCAGGCAGACTTCTGTTCTCATATACTGTGTCTGCCACAACTTGCCTCACTGGGACAAGCTTTTCTGGGAGTCACCCAAACTGCGAAGAGAGGTTTGACTAAAAATAGATGCAAACTGGTTGCCTCAGCAACATAGGCTCCAGCCATTAAAGCTCTTGCTCCTGTAAAGGTCCTGGAGCCATACCTTCATGTGACTGGTTCAGAGTTCACATAAATGCATGTGAAAGCTCACCACAACCAGTCAGTTGAGATTTTTTTTTTTTTCCCTAGCTAGTACTGGTTGAGCCCATTCCTGCTGATTAATGTTATTTTCATTCTTTCTGAGTGGAAAGGTTTAAGAAGGTGTGATACGAAATTTCTACCAGTTTCTAGAATAACAGTTTGCATTAACAGGCCACATTAATATTATATGCTAAACTATTAAGAATTTTTTATTTTTTCAAATAAAAGCATGGAAAATGTAAGTGTAATAAGACTTTAACATAGGTACCCCTAATAAGACATTTGAGATGAGTTACAATGTAGGTGTGCTTTATAATCCTGAAAGATTCTAATAGCTTTGTTTATGTGCTAAAAATGAAAGCAAAAGTATGATTTTTATTAAATAAGGGTATTTTGTTGGTTGTTTGCTGCAAGAGTTTTTAGTTAGTTATTAAATGTTAAGTCAAGCTATTTTGACACCAAATATTTTTATACAGTATTTGTAAAATTAAGCTATAACACTGTGACCTTAATGACGCTCTTAATGTACGTTTTAAGTAAATGTGAATGAACATGAATTTATGTAGCTAATAAGAATGTAAATCTCAAAACTATTAATCCATGTGGTTAAAAATGAAAGTGTGAAGTATATAAAACAAGATAGAAAAAATTTTTTGAACTTTTGAACTTTTCCTAAGGATGTTGTTTCCTACTCTGCAACCATTCATCCTGGCTGCTTTACATGTAAACAGGAAAAAGTAACTAAAAACATTAGAGTAAAAATATTGATTTTAAATTTAATAATGGAAGTTCTGTCTGTTTTTGATTAAATACGTCTGTGACAGTAATAATCCTAAAATCATTATGAAGTGTTAAAGAATAAATATTATAAAGGGTACAGTAAGCACATGCATGTGGATCTCCTAATACAAAAGCCCTAGAACACTAGGATCAGAGTAAGCTTTACTTCCCATATCAAGTATGTCACAGAGTATATGCAAAATTAAGCCTTCCAGATAAATAATATTTTCCTGGATACAAAAAAAAGAGTAAACACAGGACTGAAGATTATACCTACCACCTGACTGAGGACTGAGCAGCTTCAGACCAGGTCTTCTCTGCAGTTTGTACTTACAGGCACATTAATGTGTATCTACATGTTACAAGGTGTTGTGAAGTATAAGAAGTGCTGACAATGTCCATCTCTTTCTACTTTGTTTAATAAGAGGTAACCAAAGGTAACCAAAGCATAGTCTGTTTTTTCCTATTCTGTTCATCTTGTGCTGCATGGAGCCTGGAAGAGGCAAGCAGATGCAGGAGTAAAAAGAAAAAAATGACTCTTTTTAATTAAATGTATAGTAGTCCCAAAGCTGGGAAAAAAAAAAAAAAAAAAAAAAACAAAAAAAAAAAAAACAAAAAAAAAAAAAACAAAAAAAAAAAACTGATGAAAACAGGGAGGTTTGTAGCTTGTGTAGTCTTTCTATAGCTTGTGTACCTATTAGGAAAAAAGTGGTTTCCTGATCTTTTCTACAGAGGCAATAGAGAACACTCAGTTTCAAATAGAAATGCTTAATCAATTTATCCCTTTTCTGTATTTCTTACAGAGAAATAAAGAGATTTCACTTCCTGTAATGGGACACCTTCTTCTATAGGAATTTATTATCTTTTAAGTCCTACACACACTCTGTTCTGACCAGCCATTGATATGGCCAGTGCATACAGAAAGAACACTGACTTTGCTTTAAACTATCTCAATCATTTAATTTTGTTATCAAACTAATAATTCAAATTGACTGCCTTTTGTATTAATTTTCTGATTGAGTCATTTGAACTTATTGAGTTATCGATTCAAATTTAATTATAACATTTGATGCTTACATTTTAAAGATATAATTAGCTCAATGAAAGTTTAGTAAATTTGTGTAATAAAAACCTTACTGAAGATACATTCTTTTCTTTATGTTTTTATATAAAGTTGTCTATTCTGTCAACCTATCATGGTGTCAAAATTCTAAAGACAAAAAAAAAGTATTTAAGAATATTGTAAATTACATACTTTTGCTTATTAGCTATTATGTAGTCTTGCTATATTTGCAAAAAGGAAATTTTAGCTCCATCACATATTTCTGTTCCTAATCAAACCATCTCTGAAAACTGGTTAAACATTTAATTTTAAAACAGATAAAACTTCTGATACTTCTTTTATAATAATTTTAATTTCTTTAACACTGAATCCTTAACACTTTTATTTTTTCATTTAAATTTGTAAGGAAATGGGAATGGGAGTATTTTTTTTATTTTATTTTTTTTTGCCGTAATCTTATCCACGCTTTTGCTATTAGTCTTGTGAAGATATGAAACAATCGAAGATCTCCAGATGAGTGAACTGAATAAGCAAAAACACCATTTAGAGACAGAAATTATTTTTTGTTTATATGAGAATAGTACTTTTTGCCATTAAGGTCAATGAATGGGAACCATAAAATCTGAAGGAGTTAATTGCATAAACTGACATGTGCCCACTATCAGATTTATTTTATATTCTATTTAGTCATTCAAAACAACAGGGACATCATTAAAAAAAAAATAATCCCAGTAGAGCAATATACTAAAAGTAGTAATATCTAAGAGGGCTGAAAGCCAGACACATGCATGAGAAAGACATGAAAATATGTTATCTATAAAAGCGGAAAAGAACTTCACTTGACTTGCATGACTTTTTGTATCAAGCATGCTACAGCAGTCTTTTGATTCTAATATGAAGCTATAGTAAGGATCGTTGCACTAATGCGTGAGGATTTGTGATAATGTTGCAGAAATTTTACTGTCAAAACTGAACTGCAGTGTAATGACTTTTGTTATCATGGTTTCTAATAACTATTCAGCATGAATTGACCCTACATATGTTTTACTGCAATAATATGTCAGTTATCCAGAAAGTAAAAAAAGGAAACAGAAATCAATAGACTCTCTTCTCCCACACTCTCAGTATAATGTTGAATATAGCAGATCATGAATATGAGAATGATTTTTTACTTAAATTTTAAACCAATTATGATTGGCATGACGTTAGTTTTAAATACAAGTTATGTGAAGAAAAGCAATTATCAAAGTTTTGTAAGACTGTGACACTTTTAAGTTTAAGGACAGATTAAGGTAAATAGCTTCTTAATATATGAGATGATGACATATCTGTATATCTGGGAATCTACTCTAACTTCATGAAAACAAATGCTCATGTTTACAGTACAACCATCAATGCATTAGCAAAATACAATGGAAGTATCAGATTTTATTCATGGGACAGATGTTATACAATTGTCCCATATAAAAAGAAGGATATGATAAAGGGTTAAGTTTGTTTTTCATGTATAAAAATATTCCTAATGCTAATATGGAAGCCCTTTGAGATTTCCAGAAGAAATGTGAAAAGAATGTTAGAAACGAATGCTTCTAAATTAAAGCTGAGAACCTTATCTTTTTTTTTTTTTTTTTTTTTTTTTTTTATAATTTATTTATTTCAGAAGCCTAACAAAAGCATAAAATCTCCTGGAATTTGTTAAGTTGAAGAATTTGTAATATAATAATGGGACAGAGTAAAGAAAACAAAGGCAGTAGTAATACTATACACACACAAAAACATCTTATTAGCAGTGCTTCATTAGTCAAGGGAATTGAAGAAAGCAAAGATGTTTTCTCACTTGCAGCAAAGCTGAAACTTGCATGTCTGTTTTCTACCAGGCTACTATCTGTTATAGCAAGCTAGGTTCTCCTTAAGTATCCAGAGGAAAAAGTAACATCCAGAAAATGTTAGTGGGAGAGAAAACCTTATTTCATTGTACCTCATATGTGTAGTAGTATGAAGAAAATCCTCCTTACCTCCTCCAAAGAGAATGCCTTTGCATTCACCATACAGATGAAAGTATACTTTTTATGGGAGTAGTCCACATTCAGCAATGTGTATCCTCCCTATTATCCTTCATAACTGCACCTTACTCAGGACACGGAATCTTACAAGGTCATGACAAAACTTTTCCTGTTATCGAAGACATTTCACCTGTCATCGAGATGGAGTCTTTTCTTGGACTGAGCAAAGCAGCTATTACAAGCCCAAAGAAAACCTACTTAATTAGTTACCGCAGTTATTATATCCAGTTAAAAATACTCCAAACTAATTAAAATTAGCAATGTGACTTTTACATAAATAATCATTAAATTAGCTTGCAATTTGAGCAATTATATGTATAGGATGCAACAGGAGGAAAGTTCTCAGGATTTAAGGAAAGGAAGGATAAGCACACTTTCTTCTTGAATGTTCATGTGATTGTAATGCATGTATATAGTACAACATCTAGAAAAATCATTACTTTGACAATCCACTAAAATCAATTTTCTGTTGCAGCTGTACTTTGACTATTAGCAAAACAATAGTACTTTGACTATTAGCAAAACAAACAAACAAAAATAAACTTCTTTTTATAGGAGGTTTATGTAATCAACACATTTTTAATGGAAAATATATCTATATTAAAAGAAATATTTTTTTGTAATATTTGGGCTAGTTCATCACTTAACAAAGTGAAAAGTTATCCAAAAGGAGATTAGATTAGTTGTCCCTGTGCTTCTCAAATTAATATTGTTAATAGAACCTTCTTCATACCTATACTGCACAGAAGACTGTCAGAAATCCTAAATATTCCTATCACTAATTTCTAGCACTAGCAAGGTGTATGTGTTGTAATGTCGATTATAAGCTCTTATAGAATAGAAACTTATAATAATTTTCTTCATAAACAAGGTTTTAAACAGCCAGACAAATGATTATATGGCAGTGCTGATGAAACTAGATTCTGTTGGTATTACATTTTAATTTTGCTATATTTTACTATGTTTATTTTATTGTATACAGATTGAGAAGGAAAAAAGCAATAATATATGCCAACTCATTTGCAATTTTCTTTGCTTCCAGATTACCTCATTGAGATGTATGATAATATTATCCACACTATGTCCAGAAGAGGTAAACTGCTGAGTAGGAAATCTCTTTCACAAATATTACCAAGATTATTGGTAGTATTACATTCTGAGAATGTGAAAGACAAATATTCTTACACTCAAAGGAATTAAAGGTCCAGATGATAACAAATATACTTTTCTTTAGTGAAGTTTATAGAAGCTATGCCCTAATTCTGTATTCAGAGAAAAATATGTTAAATTCCTTCTATAACTCACTTCTTTAAAGAAACATTTCAATACCCATAGCATTGCCTCTAATATCATATTGAGAAACCATAATTGACACTCACTTGGTGAGGAGAGATAGGAGATAATTTCTTGCATTTTTTGATGTTTAATTTCCAAATTATTCTCCAAATATGGTTATCCCTAAGAATACATAACTTAAAAACAGTTTTGTTCTTGAAATATAGAGGGGTGTGTAGTTAACAAGAATATTTTGGACAGGGTTTTCTTATTGATATTTATCAGGAACAAACTGAGTACACTCAATTTCAAAATTAACAGATTTACTGAGGTGTTATGTCAGGAAATGAGCAACGACTGAAGATATGGAGATAAGATTTAAAATAGGAGAAAAGTACTACAAATAACTTAAATTTCACATCTCATTCATTTATTTATTTGAAGATTTCTACACTGTACTTTTAGAAAATGGACTAAAATGACAGTGTATCGGGACCCGATTCCTGCACAAAAGTTAATACACATTCTTACTAGAAATTGTTGAGTATAAGATTTGTGAGTATGATGACTTCAATGCATATTAATTTTCAAAAACACAGATATGAAAGGCAAGCAAAGAATAACATAACATACCCAGATAATATTTTTGGATTGATTATAGTTGGTTTTGATAGGATTTATTCTGAGAGCAATAGATACAAAGCAAAGAAACAAAGTATTTTTATGTGAATTTACATTACATTCTCACAAGGTTTTACAACACCTCACTTGATTTATGTTCCAGAGCACTGTTAAATTCCAAGAAAAAATCTTTTTAAATATAACTATTTATTCAATAGAACATTACACCTCACCACTATACCTCCATCATGAATGTTCATCAAACTAGATTTTAACTTTTTTCATTTTCATTTGACTGTTTGCTAAATTAAAGGCTTACAGTGTCTGATTATAGCTGTCATAAAACTCACAGTTCCCTGAAAGAGTATTTCATGAAGAAGTTATGTGTAATGGTAAGATACCGGATACTATACTGGGTAATACATTTTTGTACAAAAATAAATACATTTCAGGTAAAAAAATGCAATTATCAATTCATTAATAAGGAATAATGAATACCTTACATGACTAGCTCTGTAAAATTTAAAAAACAAGCAAACAAGAAAAGAAATGAAAATAGAGAAAGTGTGAAATGCTCGTGAAGAACACAAGAATTCAGGTGGTAGATTACTAGAGCATATTCTATTGCTATTAGGTAGCTGCATTGATCAAATTAATTTTAAAGATGAGATAAATGATTTGAATGAGTGACATTAGCATTTTACCTGCTGATAATCTCTAACTGAAGCTTCCATCCTGATTCTATTGTCATAAAGTTCCGTGAGGTCTTCTTTACTGTTTAAGTAGCAGTTCTGAGAAATTTGATATTCTTGAGCTAACCACAGATTTTCTTTAATGACTTGCTCCAGAGTGGCCTAAAGAAAAAAATAATTGATTACACTCACAGCAAAATGCCTTTCTAAAAAATAAGATTATAGGTCTTGACTCATTCACTTATGAGTATCTCCAAAATATAAATGGCAAGATTATGATCTCAGTAAAACCAATGGAAAAACTCCAAATGTATTTAAAGCGGTTGGGATTTTGATGAATATGTTTTTACCAAAATTAGTGTTATTAATAAATAATTTGTTCAGAAAATCATGATGTAAATAATTACAGTAGAAACTACCAGACATAATACGTCTTCTACCTTACTACAGAAGCCTGCTTTTGCAAAGAAATTATCTTGTCTTAATAGCCAGGGATTCCATCAAATTCTTCACCTACGTTGTACTGTTCATATCTCTCCTTTTCCAAGTTATTTAAAAAAAAGTCAACGCAATAGTCATGTATTTTCTTAATGATTTTAATGTTTCCTGATCACAATTTGATTAACTTGATTTTAAAGACTAATTAAATTATCAGCTCTCATGGTTTGCCCCCAGGTGAAGTTGAAGTTGTTTGCAACGTATGCTTCTGTAATCAGAAACATTTCCACTGCTTTTAAATCTGACCTTGACTGAATTTCCTGTGGTTATAATGCATGACCTTTCAACAGTTACACAATTGTATATAAGTTGCAAGGGCATAATCTGATTTAATTTAATTTTAAAATGATTTCTGACAAGAACATCTGCTGTAATTGTTATTTTTTCCCCACCAAAATGCACATTAGGGGAGGGAAGCCCACCTAGACTTTTAACCATAAAGTTAGTTGAATGTTGAAATTTCAGCCTTTCGATATTTAGAATTTCTTCTAACTTCATAAATAAAAAAAGAATGGCTGATTATAAAATATTTCTTGAAATATATTTCAAATGTATAACTTGAAAGTACCTTTTTATAACACTGTGGGTAGTGATTACAATACCACCCAGTAGATAGGAGAGATGCATGAAAAACATCAATGGGCAAGCCTAAAGCTTATTAAGTTTGCATAAGTTGTTGCCTGTAATGCAAAAGATATAGCTAAAAGTTTCTCAAGTTAGAAGAGTTTGTTACAACTCAAGTTTATACAACTGGACTATTTGTCATCCTATGTGCTGTGGGTACTCTTGGTGAAAAACAGAGCTATTGGAGCAGCTAGAGCAGTTGGAGGATGTAGTTCAGTATGGACATCACCATAAGGTGCTACCTGCATGGAAGCTGTCTATCCATCAGGACTGATGGACTTGACAATCCCAAACTGTTAGTGAGATGTTACTGCAGGAGGTGGGGAGCAACCACCTGATTTAGTAATAGCTTTACCAAAATCCAAAGAAAGGAATTATAAATAATTTTAGTTGCATTTTTGATAGAGGAGTCTGGAAATATTCCAGAGTTTATTCTGTCTACCTCCCTGATTCTCTTCGTCCCTTTGACAGAATATCGTGTAAGTCAAAAGATGTACGTCTAAGGCAGAAAGAAAAAAAAAGTAAAAAAAAAAAAGTGTTTTGAGCATAAATGTGTTTAGATTTATTTTTCCAAATCACTGGTTGAAGGTCCAAGACACTCTTTGTATTTGAATCCTACAAGAGCCAGACCCTGTTCCTGCTAGTAAAGCTCTGTTTGGTAGGGTAAAAGCGTATGCTTATCTGATACAACGGTGAAGCAAACAATGTTTTAATCATACATTATAGCTACAATTTGGCCCAGAACCCTGGGAGGCTAAGGACTTGTGATAAAATTTAAACCTTGCTTTAGTATCTTCTCTGGCTTTAAAAAAATTGTAGTGAAATAGTGGACTAATAAAGTGTCAGTTCTGGGGTCATGGTGCATAATGTTGAAGAAGCTTTATGTTTTTTGAGTCTGTTCCCAAGAGTGTAATTTGGTGTCTCGCCTTTAAAAGACAAAACTATCCAAGGGAAATAGCAGCATGCCTGAATAGGTTCCTAGCCATCCTGTGGAGCAACTTTGAGTTTGGGAAGCTCCCAAGACAGTTAGCATATTAACAATAATTTTACTTCTTTTTCCTACGCAATGTCCTAATCAAGATATATCTTCTTTTTATCTGTATTTATACATAATTTCTGAAAACTTTGGCTAGAAATTTGCCATGGTTATGCAACCAAATCTGAAAATTCTTCATGTACAGAACTGTCACTCTATACATCATTAAATTACTAAAATTTTATTCATCTTTCAGAAATCTCAGAATAATAAAGGGAAAGATATTACTCTTTGGATAGAGGTAAAGCCTATTTTTCAGACTGATACTTTCATGAACATGTAATGTTCATAAAATGACTGATGTTAATATGCTGACATTCAATATCTGAAAATAAGTGTTTTCATCATTAACAGTATTTTCAAAGTAAGCAATATGGGAAAGTAAAAGAGAAACTTACTTTTGGAAGATTAACATCAATATAGAAATTTTCACCAATATATATACCTGAGTACAAAACTAGTAAAGTCCTACTGTTATTTTTTTGTATAATTTAAAATTATTTTTATAACAAATAATATTTTTTAAAAATTATTTTGACAAATAATTACATATAAAAGAAAACTAAATATCACCATATGGATTTCTTAAGACTTAGTGACTATGTTTGTATGGCCAGTTAAACTAGTTGTCCTGTCCCACAAAAAAGTGCTTCATTGCATAGCCTCTATCAGCTGTGAAAGTTAAGGTGAAATTATTCTTTTTCTCTAATTCACTCTTCTGGAAGCAGCACTGAGGATGAGAAGACAAAGAGTATACATCCTCTGAATACCTGAGAGTCACTTGCTGACGTTTCTACAAAGGATTTTACAGAATGTAGACAAGAAAAAAAAAAAAAATAAAAAAAATTTAGGATTTTTAGGACAACAGGGATATGAATCTCAAAACCAACAGTAAGATATTTAATTATCTTACATTAATTATCCTGCCATTTGGTATACACCTCTGTCACTCAAACTGCTGAATTTGCAGACTTGCTAACTTATAAAACACACAGATAAAGATTCATGTGTTCTTTTCCTCTTCAGCAAAACGTGAAATCAAAGACTTCCTGTATGTCAGGTTTTGTCTACAGGTATGTTTGAGTTCTTCAGACATTCTGGAACAGATGTCTGAAATATGGAAAACAGTTCTTTTACACTTCTATATTCAAATGAATTTACTTTCTTCAGTGAGAATAAATGTAAAATTCTGAGGAATTTCTTGAAGTCTTACATGAAATAAAACTTGAGTGTTAAAGTAGATAAATCAAATGGAACCAGAAAATACCATAGTATAAACAAATGAAAGAAGATATTTCTTTGCACTATGTGTAGTTAAGGTGTGTGGAATATCCACTGATGATTATAAAACCGAGTAAGTAAATAAATAAATAAATGAGTCAAAAAAAAAAAAAAAAGGAAGGAAGGAAGGAAGGAAGGAAGGAAGGAAGGAAGGAAGGAAGGAAGGAAGGAAGGAAGGAAGGAAGGAAGGAAGGAAGGAAGGAAGGAAGGAAGGAAGGAAGGAAGGAAGGAAGGAAGGAAAGAGAGAGAGAGAAAGAGAGAAGAGAGAAGAGAGAAAGAGAGAAAGAGAGAAAGAGAGAAAGCTAACTACCTGGGGGGTTATTCAGGAGAAGTTTTACAAAATGGTTGCTTACTATAGTCAACAGGGGTGGAATACTGGCATAGAGAAAATGTCTACCTGATTCAGCACTTTCATTTTTTTTTTTTCTCTGTGTTCTCATACTCAACACAAGCTTAGTCTGTCTTTCTGGAACAGCAAGAAGCTGGAACACTTTTTTTGTGTGTCTACTGAACACATTTGAAGTAGAGTTCCTGTCTGTCATAATACTAATTCATAGTGAGACAATAAAATATGTGGAAGAAGAAAATAAATGTGTTAAAAAAATAGTAAAAACATCAAAGTGCTTCCTAAGAACTTTCAAAAAAGTATTAGTACAATGACAGTTCAACTAGGCAATATAACAGTTCAACTAGGCAATAGGAAAGCAGATGCAATGCCATGTAATGCAATGATAAATTATCCGTCCAGGATCTCAGGACATACAGAATTCTTTGCAATAACTAAACTTTAGTCCGTTTAAGCTCCAAATAGAGATCACCACCAACCTATTCTAACTGAGAGAGAAAAAAAAAGAACAAGAGTGAATGTTAGAGACAAGCAAGGTATACTGCTACTATGAGAAAATGCATTTCATGTTAGTCTTCCATCCTTTTATGGACACTAGTACTAATCACTTTGTGTTGCAAGTGATCTAAGAATTATCTTACTATTCCATTTTGTGTGGCAAAAGTTTGTAAAGAATTGTAGAGACAAACCTTAGGATCAATGATTTTGTCCACATAATGATATACCAATAAAAAAGATATAAATCCCTGTAGTTTACAAAGTCAAACATCATTTTGAATGGTCACTCTGACAGCAGTGTTTTATTTGAAAGATAAGAACAATTGATTTTGACAATCAGATGCATCAGCACAATAAACTAATTATTAAGGGATCTATATTAGTTGCTTATACTACTTAAATTTGATGTTGTGAAGAATGAAATTGGTTTCTCCAAGCAGGACTGTTTCTATTGCAGGCATGAAGTATCTTTATTGTAGAACAACCCAGAATATGAACTGTAA
Source organism: Anas acuta (assembly GCF_963932015.1). Classification (NCBI taxonomy): domain Eukaryota; kingdom Metazoa; phylum Chordata; class Aves; order Anseriformes; family Anatidae; genus Anas; species Anas acuta. The sequence continues at coordinate 113,645,412 of NC_088980.1, read as the reverse complement.
AAATAAATTGCTTATCTTAAAATTACTGTGTTCACCCCTCCAACTCCAAAAAGCTGCTCCAGTGGAGTCAGTTATATATTTCCTGAAGCATCTATTTGGTATATCATACATATGTTCCTTCCCAGGACATAATGAGCATGGCATTTCCAAATACTTCACAGCCAGCATAATACAGCTGACAAGTCTCACAGCTACGGGAAAGGAAGATATTGTAAACCAAGCAAGAGGTGGGACTTTTTTTCCCCCTGTCTGATGATATATTGTTACAATAACAGTAGTTAGGAAGTTATGTGGGTTCTACAAGTCACAGAAACTTCAACAGAAGCTAAACAGAAGCTAACTGAGTAATAATTTCTGCTGCATTCACCATACTTGGGATTTTCTGTTGATTCTGTCACCAGCATTTGAAGACTCGTAATTTATGCACCAAGGGTCTTGCAGCTACTCAGCTAATCTCCAGTACTGCAAACCTTTTAAGGTACACTGTGCAAACAGATGAGCCCTTCTTGAACAAGCTCTAGCATCAGTTAAGGTATGTACATTGTTGATATTACATACTGGTCTAACACAGATTTTGGTGGTCTCTAAGCTGAAACAGGTCTTCCACTGTATCTGCTACCAAAAAGCAAAACCAAGAGAAAAATAACAACAAAAAGAACTTTAATGCACATAGCTCAGAGTTACTGAAACTAAATCTTTTGAAATAAAGTATGTTTTTACATCCATAGCATGAAGCTGTGCTTTATAATATTTGTTTGGTGTCTTTGAAAATGCACCCTGAAGTATACATATTGAGAAGTGAGATTGTATTTTTGAACAATGTGTCAGAGACCATTTAGAACAAATTAATTACTCTTTAAAAAACAGTATGGTGTAATATTTTTTTTCCTGATTTTTCTAACTTGCAAACTAAAGTAACAATAGCTACAAGTGTCTTTCATTGATAACACAGCAGCTCAAATGGCAGTTCCAACAGTTTTGAAAGAAACAAGTTTAGTTCTTATGACTCAAGTGGAGACTTAATATGGGGAATAATGCATTAAATCCTTGAGGGAAAAAAATAGGTGAATGGCAAGCTACTTATATTACGAATAATGAATTCTGCTAAAATAAAAAATTAAAAATGTATGCTACTAAAGTAACAACATTACCAAAACAGTACCAGTGAATATAAGTACACACCTGTCTGCTTTACCATTACAAGTATTTCAAAACAAATAGTATATAACAAGATTTGGTTCACATTTCTTCATGGCAGCCAAAATCAATCTCAGATCAATACACTAGAAAAGCAGTCATTTTCATTCCTTCTCCCTCCCTCCCCCCCCCCCCCCCCCCCATTTCTTTTTTCTGTTCAAGTGCCAAACGGAAAACATTTTCTTTTGTCTTTGGTAGTCATGAGTTCTGCCCTATGGTCTTTCTGAAATCTCAGTTCAGACTCAAATGTTTCAATAATGATTCAACAGAATTGAAGAATTATTGGCTTAAATGTTCTCCCCATATCTGTACAGATTAGCTAAGTATATTTAGTTTATGATACTTCTTCTGTGAGATTTCAGCTGGGATGGGGGAGATTGGTCCCTGTAGTCAGGGCCAGTCTGGAGCCATGGTTAATAATGGAGGTCTCTTCTTGCACTGATTTGAGATTGAGACTTGGAGAAATCAAAAAAATTACCAGTCCAAAGGCCTGAGCTCACATGGTAGAGACCAAGTGCAAGGCCAGGAAACAGTCCATACTACAAGGTGCATAGTAACACTGTTTTTACATATGTGAAAGAAAAAAATAGGTATCTAGTTAGGCTATTTCGCACAAGGGTGTCTTTCTCCAAATTGCATATAGTCTACGTTATCATGACCTGCTACAGTTGACAGAACTTTGTGGACTCAAGGTGTTATTAAAACACCATATGAAAGAACCCTAAATGGCTCTGGCTAAACTGCATGGTTTTAAAATTCTTATTTTTACAGCAAGATTTGAACAAAACTTACAATTGATTATGCCTTCTTAGTCCTATTTTTATCTGCAATCAGGAAGCCCTGATTACAGGGAAGAAACTTTTGCAATGTTATTGTGGTTAAGAGACAAAAATATTTTTCTTACCAAGGATGGGAGAGTTTTGTCTAAGGCTACTTTAATTTTTTGATCAGTCATGATCACAAAGGTTCTGAAGGAGAAAAACAATTTTCAAGATCTTCAGAAAGCAACTGGATATTTTCTGTTTTCACATTGCAAAACCAGAATTTGTCAGTGCTTACACGTTAAACATGTATAGCTCATGTATAGGCAAATTCAAGGGACATGCAGGAGCTGAAGAGTTCCTAGATCTTTAGTCAATACGAGATCAATATATGGGAAATTCTCTTCAATGACTCCTGAAAAAAAAAAAAAATCAAAAAAAAAAAAATATGTTCAGTGTGTTCAGAAGGACACTGAAGAATTGGTAGCTTTTAAGAAGATAAAGACAATGAACTGATGAAGATACATCTTCATGACAACTTGTGCTAGGATTGTGTTAGGGCTCAGTACTGATTTGCTGGTGCCAACTTGATATGTCACTTAAGCAAGTCACAGTCCTTTCCTTTCTTGATATCGTGGAAAGAGATTGGTATCAAAGCACTGAACTGGAAGTACTGGCATGATGACTTCAGGTACTATGGGTCAGTGACTCCAGCACTGGTGTCAAGAATATAACTTCAGAAGGCACAGAAACAAATTAGTGAGTCCACAGAAGTGAAAAAAAAAAAATAAAAAAAATAAAAAAAGCATTAAAGCAAGCAGAACACAAGTGAAAGTTCAAAGACAAAACAAAAATAAAAATAAAAAATTGAATAAATAGCACTGCTGTTGCAGAAAATGTGAGTGACAACAGACTATAAAGCAAAAATGAAGAGCAAACACATTTTGCATTTGATGCTAACTGTGAAAAAGTGTTACCTTAAGAGGTTTTATTACAAGTTAATTGGAAACAATTGTTATGGTATATAATGCCAGTAAATCTGGTATTGATTGAAGAAGATCTAATTCGATCCATTGGTTGTGAATGCTAATGGAAGAAAACATCAATCATTCAAAGACCAGAAAAGATAAAAAAGCAAATTCATTAGAGAGCTATTCTATATAGTTAGCAAAAAAATCTATATAGTTAGCAAAATGTTTCTATATCGAAACAAAACCAAACATTTTTAAATATACACTTTTACTTTAAAACTAACATTTGTGTTTTATTGAGAATAACGTGGAAACAAGAAACATAAAAATATTCCTTTGAAGGTTATTATGTAGTCTAAAACTTTAACACTGAATTTAGGTTTCTGGTTGCAGTTTTTTTTCCATACATAAAGTTTTTATTTTAAGAAAAGTAAAAGCTACATGTTTAACTAAAGTCAATCTATAAATATGAGGGAATTTAAGTTGATGTAAGTATAAAAAAGATTGTGAAATTACATAGAATTAAGAACTTCTCCAATCCTACTTCTTCCTTTACACCTTAAGTTTACATGTTTTATCTAAAAAGAAAAAAAAATAATTTATGATTTCATTATTGTTTTCTGCATAAGATAGTTTTTAGGCTGTTAAACACAAACTTATTTGCCTATTATTGCATCATTAACTTTTCTTCTATATCATCACAGTTTGATCATATATACCTGTCAATATTTGTAAAGCATATTAGGAAAGAAAACTTCTCTTTCACTGCTATTCTGGAAAAAATGGGACTGCATGGGAATGTCCATTAATTTATTTCATTATGACCACTTAAACATTTATAAAGGTTCTCCATTTTGTTATATATTTAGGGATGGACAATTTTGCATCAGTAGGGGAAAAGGCTAATTACTCACCGGAAGGTCATTAGATACACACTTTCTTTTTGTCATTACAAAGACTAATATTTTTGTATTAATGGCACTATGCAGAGAACATGAAACAAAAAATAATAAACCTACTTATTCAGATACTAATGCTAAACCAAATCTTCTTTCAATTGTACAGATCAAAAAATAAAGTGAGAAAGGTATCAAAAAGTAAACAATAATAGTGAATAGAATATGTTACTTATACATATCTCACATACAACTATTTTATGTCTCTGAAGTGACAGAAAGTTGCAAACCAAGAGAACCATAGGATAATTATGCCATTTTTTTGGTAAAATTCACTGGAAATTTAATTTCGTTGTTGTTGTTGCTTCAATAAACTAAATGTGCAAAATGTACAGGATTTTACATCTTAATGTATTTTATTTTGGCAAACACTGTAATCAACCATAGACATATTAACATTTAGTTCTGGCTTTTCATCCATGTACATTTCTACAGTTAAAGGGATCACTATTCTGATTTTACAACCATAAGTTTTTGCAATTCTTTTGAAAATTAATACCCCTGACTCACTTTTGATGGCAATCAACATTGATATTTTACTCTAATGAAATATTCTAAATGCAATTTTTTAGATTTTGCCTGATCTGCTACATACTTTGGTTCACTGACAAGCCATTTGGCTTCAGTGAACTTTGTCATAGCTGTAATGAACATGACTGACACCCAGTGGCCTTCTTGGCTGAGACTTTTTTTAACTACCACTGTTTTTGTCATGGCCATTTTAACATCCGTGGACCTATTAGAGAGTCCAGAGGAGGGCCATGAGAATGATCAGAGGGCTGGAGCACCTCTCCTATGAAGGCAAGCTGAAAGAGCCGAGGCTGTTCAGCCTAGAGAAAGAAAGCTCCAGGGAGACCTTATGGTGGCCTAAATGTAGAGACCTCAGGTAGTACCTAAATGGATCCTACAGGAAACATGGGGAAGGACTCTTTGTCAGGTAGTGTAATGATAGGACAAAGAGCAATGGTTTTAAACTAAAAGAGGGTAGATTTAGATTAGATACTAGGCAGAAATTCTTGACTATGAAGGTTGTTAGAACCTGGAACAGGTTGCCCAGAGAAGCTGTGGATCACATCCCTGGAGGTGTCCTAGACCAGGTTGGATGGGGCTCTGGGCAGCCTGGTCTAGTGGCAGGTGTCTTTGCCCATGGTACGGGGCTTGGAACTATGTGATCTTTAAGAGTCAACTCAAACCATTCCATGATCAATATTAAAAGTAGAGTTTCTGGATTTCTATTTATGAAATTCCTATTGGACTTCCCATACAGATATATGGTTTGATCCTAATCATTTTTTCTCATCTAATTCTGAAATCCAGTAACTGATGATGAAGAAGTGCTGACCTTGATTATTTTTCCTTTTTTTATTTTTATAGGCAATACTGATATAATTAAGATTAATTTCAAATCTGCTTTTTGAAATATCTGCTTACTGAAATATTTATACTGAATAAGCATCCTGAAAATATTTTATTTTTCATTTTTTTCCAATGAAGAAAACCCTACTTTCACTTCAAGAGTGAGCAGAAAAGAATTCTGATCTCCTTATTTGACCTTTTCCAGATTTTTATGTAACAGAGAATGCATCTCCACTTATGCCTACTCTAATTAGAATAACATTTCTAAAATTTCAAAAAGAGTAGTCTAGAAATTTTTCACTGAACAAAACAAAATATTTAATGAAAAAATTAACACAATCTATTTTTTTTTTATGGACACTTTTGAAAGTAATTAGTTTTTTAATCAACATTGTCACCTTCCTCAGTAAAAACTTCAGAAGTATCCTGTACTTTTTTATTATTATTATTATTAAAGAAGTCAGATTTTAAACATAGAATATAACTGTAATGTAATAGAATACCAAAACTTCAGTGATTCAGTTAGAACAGTTCTACAGTCTAGATAAAATAGATCAATAAGAACACAGTTCAGCTCTGTATCAATGCAATATTGTGGTTGTCAGTAAAATTATACTTGTGGCTCAGGTTCTCTCTATCTATTAAAATCTTGCTGACTGAAAACTTGAGATACCACCTTAGTCTCATTACCCTGCACTACAGAGAGTCCTTGGCAGAAGTTCATTGTTTATGAAACCCTTTATCCCCCTGAGACTAGTTTTCCTTTCCTCCTTACGGTGAAATCTGAGATCTGTCTTTTCATGGAGACCTTTACTGGCTAAAACCTACAGATGGGCCCAACCTATAAATAACAGAAATTAGGCAGTACACACAGATAATCACATAAAGGCAGTAACAAACGTAGAGTGCCTTTAGACAAGCATATGTTTTATTTAATGAACATATTTATCTAAGAAACAAGTTTGCTAGAAATCCAAAAGAGTAGAATCAAACAGGTTCTGAGTGAAGTTGTTGTAGGCTGGAGATCCTGCCTGCCTTTAAGGCCAGTGTGAAGGGGTTAACTTATAGAAACAAACCAAGGATACAAAAAAAGGAGCACAATGCAAAGAAAGACCAATGCCCTAAAATGTAGTTGCACACACATACTGCCAACTATATAGTGCAATGCTAACAAAAGCTGTTGAGGATTTTCCCACTTGATAACATCAGATTTAAGGTAGAACATAGTCAAGCTTCAAGACAAGAAATCTTCCAATCACTTACGTCATTGGCTACTACATGTAAGGATGATATTTGTTGGAGAAAAAATGATACAAGAAATTCCAACGCCAGAGAACAACTACTACTACCAAGAAGATTTTAACAATTTCTGCTGGATGTTCACTGTTTAGTATATGTCACCATTTAAATGAAGCCTCAGAAAAGCCAAACTTCAAATGATATCATAAAATCTAATGCAATAATTCTGTAAAATGAAAATATAATAATAATTTATGTAAATTGCAATATTTTATACAAACTTTTTACATGAGAATGTTAATGAATTAATAGTGAGCCTTCTTTATTAAACACTCATTTTAAAAATATGGCAACTTTTGGAAAATAAATACACACATAATAGTAAAAGTAAATTCAATGCAACTTTTCAGATAAGACTAACATATTATATTATTTATATATTATATATAAATATATATTTATATATTATAAACATGCAAGGACAACTGCGGCAAATATTTTAAATTGAATATAGGTATTTTCCCTCATTAGAATTTCACAAAATCCTGCCAACTCAATAGATGTGTGAAAACTGATATTTTGTGTATAAAAGAGGAAACATGGGTATTGTATGTTCTAAGCTGAACAGTCTGTTTTTATTCATGTACTTATTTTCATAAATAATGGTTCAGGAAGTATTTATATAATGAAAAATATTTAATATTATTCCTATAAACAATAAATATAATTTTATTTATATATTTACAATGTATAATATGAAGTATTTATATAATATATAGCTTGTCCTAGGTAATTATCGTTTGCCTAGTTAGAAGGAATAAAGATATATCAATGTCAAAATATATTTTCTGATACCCAAGTCTCTGCTTTTCACAGTTGTTTTGTTTTCTAGCACTTCTCATTCATTTCAGAACTGTCATTTTCCATAATAATGGTACAGTAGTTGTACTTGTTCTATATAAGGACAGTAACACAGTCTACTTGGTTCATTCTTGTAGTTAACACAATGCAGTTTGAATGTAGTTAACACAATGGAGATCACAGGCATGGCCACTGAAAAAGAAACTATATACTTTTATTTTGGATAAGCCATAATCGTGTTTTATGAATATCAACCTAAAAGCATAGACCAGTATGTTCTATAAGTAATCTCAGAATCAAAGCTACCAGGTTAAAACAAGGGAAGCTATCAGCAAGTAAAGCTTTTTGAGAAATACCCTCCAAATGTACTTTTACCTTTGTGTATGTATGGATGCGCAGTCCCTTATGGCTGAAGATTTCTCTGTCAACATCATGACAGAACGGTCAGCACACAAATAAACAAAGCAAAGGGAGCTACACGTAATGTCATTTCGTCCTCATCTACCAAATACTACTCCCCCCAAAAAACAAACAAACAAACAAACATACAAACAAAAAAAAAAACTGATCAGGATAGGAAAAGATGGATATAAGAGGGATATAAAGATGAAAATAATTTCAGTGATCACAAAGTAGTATCTTTTTCTATCTTTGAGTGATTCTTATATTTGTAATGTGAATGCTCCAAGCAGTAAGTCCCCATATCCACAATCATCGCAGAAGCAGTAGCTGAGTTCTTGAAGCAAACAGAATCACTCTATCACATGCTGCATTAGCTTTGAGTCTTCCTCAGTATTACTGCAGTGGTTGATGAGAATATAGATAAAGCTTCAGAAGACATTAAGAATAGAGGCGTTTTTCAGCAAAGCACTGTTACAGCTTCAGCTCTGATGAGTGCACTCCAGTGACAGCAAAAGGCTGCATTTGGGTTTCACAAGACACCTTGACGTATTTTGTATTCAGCATATACATTAATGCAGAGCTGGCCATCTCCACATCAACAATTAATGTGAACCATTTTGTACAGCACTTTAAGAGTTTAGTGTTCCTACTACAAAAAGAATTCTCTAAGTGTCAAAGTGGAAAACATTCTTAGCTCTACAGGTCTACCTATGGAAAAGCAAATACTGACTGACAACTGAAAGTCAGGAACCACCACAAGATAACGTGTAGGACAGAAAGACCCTATTTATAAGACTGTCACCAAAAGAGAGAAGAACCGAAGGGTCACACAGGTCTGAATTTTTCATTCATTCATTCTTATAAGGGACATGTTACATATGGTTCTACCTCAGGAAGGGCTAAACTGCTGATTTTGGAAACATTGATTATTTTATGTATTGAGGAAAAAGATTTTACTGAAGCATTTTCTAGTACTATAATAAAAATGGGAATAGGCATTCACACTGTATCTAACTATGAATGCCTTTATCTGAAGGTTCAAGCTCAAGATAGACACATTAGTCTCAATTTCTCTAGATATCAAAATATAAAGCTTTTCCTACATCCCTCAATCAGGATAGCTGAGACAGATCTCTGTCTCACAGAGGATCAGGATGACACCAAGACCTGTTTCTTTGTCCTATTTACAAATCCAATAATTTTCACCAGTGTGCTGACCCATCTGGTTGTTCCTCTTGTACATAAGGTGCTCATGTTCTCCCCTCTGGACAGAAGGCTGATTATCAAAATATCAAGTTGTCCAATACTACAGTACAGTTATTTCAAATTCTGGTTTTCATGGTGAACTTTCAAAACCTTATGGTTGAAACAGGATACAGTAGTACCACATAATACCACTAAGGATTCAACATTTGGTAACCATGACAAGTGAGGACATCAGGCAACAAAAATGTGAGAGAAAAGGAATCTGATGCTAGATCCTTTTAAAATATATTAGTACTAACTCATGTTTGTTACCAAGTTTGTACTTGCAATGGACAGTATTCTGGGCCAAAGAGTGATTTTCCTCAAGCCATGCAGCAACTTGAATGACCATTCCCTTGAGGACAAGTTTTGTCATTCTGACTACTTTCCTCTCTGAATGTCAGATTTAAAAGAACAACAGATCAGGTACCTGCCTGCTGTGTGATTCTCATCTAAATCCTTAACAACAGGTGTAAGTCGTTTAAAAGTATCTGATCTTTATAAATTACAAGAAAGCAAATTGCTATTTTCAGAAAGTCAGGTGTGTGTCCCAAAGTATGTAAACACAACACTAAAAGTGCATTTATAGCAAGGAATTCAGTGGGTATTGTTGAAGTAAACAGAAGACTTATAAGCAAAGTGATATCATAGAAAAAACTCTGGCAATCAGATTGTAGTACTCTTTCATTGCCTGAACTATTGCAACAGAAATGGCAACAAGCCACTCCATCCTACACTCCTGTGAATGCATGAAAAGCTAGGGCATGAAATTAAAATTTTGGCTTCTGTCATCAGAGAACACTGTATTTTTTTATATTCTGAACTGTTACAATCTCTCACACTAATATCTGAAATACAGTGTATTTGGTGACATACTTAAAATAATAAGACAGCACAGATTGTACAAACAGCCAAAGAAAGATGCTAAAAAATCTAAAGGATGAACTAAATTTTTTATGACTACTGTCTGCAGACAGCACTTTTAGACACATGGGTTACCATGTGTTTATCATTTCTACAATATGCTATAAGTATGCAAATGCATAAGAAAAATGTGTCGTAGTTGATATTCACATCATATCAAAACAATGATAAGACAAAAAAAAAAAAGATAATAAAAGTATAACCTATTTGTTCATTGTTTTCAGTACAACTGAAACAGGAGCTGTTTAATGACTTATTCTTCACATGCCATTCAAAGCCTACTAATTTATTCTGGTGCTGTCTGCATTACCTAATGAAGATGATACACTCAGCTTCTCTATCTTCAAATTCTTTCCTGCTGCTATCTAATATTTTAATTTAAGCATTGAAAATACTCCCATTGTTTTTGTTCTACAAATCAGTGCATTTCAGTTCATTTTATATATATCAATTTCAGGGAAAGGACAGCAGATATTTGGAATTCACAGAGTATACTGTCTTTAAAAATTCATATACTTGGGGGAACATTATATGTCTGGAACTTAATGCATAGCATTACTTATTATGGTGTCACATAAAAGTCCCCATATGCTTTTTGTCCTCAGTTCTTTCCCAATATCTGAGTAAAATAGTTCTGTTTGAGGGAAAGGAAGCAGGAGTGAGTAGGAATGTCTAAAAACTATATACATGCAGAACAGGCAAAAAATATCCTTATATCCCAAAACTCCTTCTGCTTTTGAAGGAACAACTATCATCTTCCAGATGGTAGAGTAGCACTTTCTGTAACAGTACATAGAGGAGCATGTTACTTTTCTTTTTGCAACTGTCACACAACTCCACTGCCAGGTATAGAACCTACTGCACAAGATTGAGCTTCTCAGGTTAGAGAAGTGACATGAAATTGTCCTGTGTATCTGTGAGGTTTTAGGAAACTTGCCAAAGTTCCTGATCTGTTTGCACAATACTTAACTGTCCTCTCACTAGCAACAAATCATTCAGAGAGCGATGAAAATAATTCTGATCAATTCCAGCATGACTTTATAACCCTTTTAAAACTTAAAACTGCTCTTGGTATATGATGAGATGCAAAGAAAAACAAAACTGTGAAGATGAAGTTCAGGTCTTATTTTAGCATGTATTTCATGAGATCATGAGAATTTCTCACATTTATGGACTACTTTAAAGGAATAGCATAGCAGAGGACTTCTGTGCAATGAAAGAGAACATATAGATTTATCTACATTTTTTTCCAGTTATTACCACAACATTTTTGCTGCATTACCAATAAATAGAAGGTTTCAGTGTTGAGACCATTCTCTGCAAAAAGTGAGTACTGTTTTTTTCTCATTCAAACAGGAATCAAATCACAATCAAATCAATTTTTACACATTATGTACAGTTGAGAACACAACTTGCAGAACTTAATAAACCCAGACTGAAAGAGGGTGTATACTGATATGGATGACAGCAATGAAGCTGAATCTAAGCATTTAATCTACACTGAATTTTAGGTGAGACACAACATGACATTTCCTTTCACCTGTGAGCAGGTCCAACATGACATATTTTGCATTGCACCATTTCTTCCTGAGAGAATTCTCAGGTATTAGTAAATTGAGACCTGCGAATCTGTGCTCTGCATGATTTGGAGCTGAACATTTATGTCACAGATAGGTAAAATAGATAATTCAACCAAAGCAGAATATTGTCTTATTTATTTAGTTAGTTAGTTAGTTCATACCTCATGAGGATTGGCCACATATATTACTAACTTAGATTGGTTAGCCTCTATAGGTGTCTATTACATACATTGTAATACACTATACAAAACAGCTGCAATATAAAGCTTCTCATTCTACACTGACAATAAAAAGAAATACAATGAGGACAATTAAGTAAACCTAATCTTTTTTAGCCCTCAGCCAAAAGTGTAAGAAATATGCCTGTCTCACAGAAGGCCTTATAGATACATAAATGTTCTACCATTATTGCATTGTACATCTCTCCTTTGGTACATAACTAACCCTACTCATGCAGATTTTTTTTTCTTTTAAATAAAAACATAAATGCTAACTGAATAATATCATATCCGAGCTTTCTTCTAATCCCAAGCACATGTCATACTGTCATACGATCACATTAATTCTGTTCCTTCCTTCATATTAGTGCAACAGCAATGCACAACAAAGATGTTGGGGACACAGAATTCCTCTAGGAGTTTTATTTTGCATGAGACATAAATGGAAGGTCCTACCCAAACTGGTCATTAGCAGTCCCAGGGAACTCTTCATAAGAGTAGGTGTGTTAACTTCAGTCTCCTGGCCAAATTCCAGCTCAGGTAATTACATTCAGCCTACCTAATTTCCCTCTGCAATTACGAATGCAGAGAGATCCTTAATTTCCAGTCCCAAGCTGTTGTGCAGTGTTGAATAGTTGCTATGTTTCACCCTGGGTAGCTGCATTTTAGCAATGGATAAAGCAAACTGGGTATAAATTGTGACAGTTTGTAAAGCATTTTGTGATGATTAGAGATGAAAGTGCTATCTGCTTTCTATCTGAAAAAAATTCCTAGCACTGATCTAAATATCACTTGTAAGAAGTCTTTAGCAGGGTGATCTGGACAAATCAGGCTAGTAAATATTTAATCAGTCTTAAATGTAAGCATTAGAACTTAAAGCTGCGTATATGCAAGATGGAGACTTATTTATTTATTTATTTATTTCTAGCAATCTTTAATACAGTTCACAACCA